>NW_027601605.1:0-102828 GCF_053455715.1 Rhinoraja longicauda
TAATGCCTTGCATCAGTTGCATTTAACATTTGAGTGGTTTTGCATGATTATTGCAATTAATTTTATTGCATTAAACATCCTAATACGATGCATTACCGCATTTAACATTTGAGAGGTTTTGCAGGATTATTATTGCATTTCACATCGCAGGGTGTTGCAATATTTCTTTAATGCAAGGCGAGCACTGCATTGAACATTGCAGCAGCCTGAAAAGTCATCCTAATGCGATGCATTTGTTGGCATTTAACATTTGAGAGGTTTTGCAAAATTATTGCAATTAATTTTATTGCATTTAACATCCCAGGGGTTGCAATATTGCTTTAATGCAACGCCAGCGCTGCATTTAACAATGCAGCAGCCTACAAAGTTATCCTAATACGATGCATTAGTCGCATTTAACATTTGAGAGGTTTTGCAGGATTATTATTGCATTTCACATCGCAGGGTGTTGTAATATTTCTTTAATGCAAGGCGATCACTGCATTTAACATTGCAGCAGCCTGAAAAGTCATTCTAATGCGATGCATTTGTTGCATTTAACATTTGACAGGTTTTGCAAAATTATTGCAATTAATTTAAAGCATATAACATCCATTGGGGGTAGCTAGGTGACTTTAATGCAAGGCCATCACTGCATTTAACATTGCAGCAGCCTGCAAAGTTATCCTAATGCGATGCATCAATTGCATTTAACATTTGAGCGGTTTTGCATGATTATTGCAACAGACCCAAACACAAAACCCAAACCCAAACACAAACTCAAACACAGACCCAAACACAGACCCAAACACAAACCCACACACAGACCCAAACCCAAACACAAACCCAAACACAAACCCAAACACAGACCCAAACACAGACTCAAACCCAGACCCAAACACACACCCACACACAGACACACACACACAGACACACACACAGACACACACAGACCCACACACATCAGACACACTTCCCGGAAGCACTTCCAAATGCCGGATAGTCTCCTCCTGCCCTGGAGGTTCCGCTACATGCCGGGGGTAGTAATACAATAATAATACTATAGTAATAATAATTAATATTATTAATAATAATAAGAATTAATCAAAGATTGACTGATTGATCGATCGGTGGGTGGGTGGATGGATGTCAGGAGGAACCGTACACCAATAAAGATTTTAATGCGTTGCATCAGTTGCATTTAACATTTGAGTGGTTTTGCATGATTATTGCAATTAATTTTATTGCATTAAACATCCCAGGAGGCTGCAATATTTCTTTAATGCAAGGCCATCACTGCATTTAACTTTGCAGCAGTCTGCAATGTTATCATAATACGATGCATTAGTTGCATTGAACATTTGAGAGATTTTGCATGATTATTACAATGATTTTAATGCGTTTAATACCCCAGAACAGCTGCAATTTTGCTTTAATGCAAGGCCTGCGCTGCATTTAACATTGCAGGAGCCTGCAAAGTTGTTCTAATGTGTTGCATTAATTGCATTTAACATTTGAGAGGTTTTGCAAAATTATTGCAATTAATTTTATTGCATTTAACATCGCAGGGGGTTGCAATATTGCTTTAATGCAACACCAGCGCTGCATTTAACAATGCAGCAGCCTGCAAAGTTATCCTAATACGATGCATTAGTCGCATTTAACATTTGAGAGGTTTTGCAGGATTATTATTGCATTTCACATCGCAGGGTGTTGCAATATTTCTTTAATGCAAGGCGATCACTGCATTTAACATTGCAGCAGCCTGAAAAGTCATCCTAATGCTATGCATTTGTTGCATTTAACATTTGAGAGGTTTTGCAAAATTATTGCAATTAATTTAATGCATATTACATCCATTGGGGGTAGCTAGGTGACTTTAATGCAAGGCCATCACTGCATTTAACATTGCAGCAGCCTGCAAAGTTATCCTAATGCGATGCATCAATTGCATTTAACATTTGAGAGGTTTTGCATGATTATTGCAATGATTTTTTTAATGCATTTCACATCCCAGGGTGGTGTAATATTGCATTAATGCAAGGCCATCACTGCATTTAACATTACAGCAACCGTACACCAATAAAGATCTTTCCACAGACAGCACGCGGCACTTGTTTATAACGCCCACACCAGACACCAGACACAAACCCAAACACAAACCCAAACATAAATCCAAACACAAACCCAAACACAAAACCCAAACACAGACCAAAGCACAAACCCAAACACAGACCCAAACACAGACCCAAACACAGACCCAAACACAGACTCAAATACAGACCCAAACACACACTCACACACAGACACACACACAGACACACACACAGACCCACACACATCAGACACACTTCCCGGAAGCACTTCCAAATTCCGGATAGTCTCCTCCCTGCCCTGGAGGTTCAGCTACGTGCCGGGGGTAGTAAATACAATAATAATACCATAGTAATAATAATTAATATTATTAATAATAATAAGAATTAATCAAAGATTGATTGATTGATCGATCGGTGGGTGGGTGGATGGATGTCAGGAGGGAACCGTACACCAATAAAGATTTTATTGCGTTGCATCAGTTGCATTTAACATTTGAGTGGTTTTGCATGATTATTGCAATTAATTTTATTGCATTAAACATCCCAGGAGGCTGCAATATTTCTTTAATGCAAGGCCATCACTGCATTTAACTTTGCAGCAGTCTGCAATGTTATCATAATACGATGCATTAGTTGCATTGAACATTTGAGAGATTTTGCATGATTATTACAATGATTTTAATGCGTTTAATACCCCAGAACAGCTGCAATTTTGCTTTAATGCAAGGCCTGCGCTGTATTTAACATTGCAGGAGCCTGCAGAGTTGTTCTAATGCGTTGCATTAATTGCATTTAACATTTGAGAGGTTTTGCAAAATTATTGCAATTAATTCTATTGCATTTAACATCCCAGGGGGTTGCAATATTGCTTTAATGCAACGCCAGCGCTGCATTTAACAATGCAGCAGCCTGCAACGTTATCCTAATACGATGCATTAGTCGCATTTATCATTTGAGAGATTTTGCAGGATTATTATTGCATTTCACATCGCAGGGTGTTGCAATATTTCTTTAATGCAAGGTGATCACTGCATTTAACATTGCAGCAGTCTGAAAAGTCATCCTAATGCGATGCATTTGTTGCATTTAACATTTGAGAGGTTTTGCAAAATTATTGCAATTAATTTAATGCATATTACATCCATTGGGGGTAGCTAGGTGACTTTAATGCAAGGCCATCACTGCATTTAACATTGCAGCAGCCTGCAAAGTTATCCTAATGCGGTGCATCAATTGCATTTAACATTTGAGAGGTTTTGCATGATTATTGCAATGATTTTTTTATGCATTTCACATCCCAGGGTGGTGTAATATTGCATTAATGCAAGGCCATCACTGCATTTAACATTACAGCAACCGTACACCAATAAAGATCTTTCCACAGACAGCACGCGGCACTTGTTTATAACGCCCACACCAGACACCAGACACAAACCCAAACACAAACCCAAACACAGACCCAAACACAAACCCAAACACAGACCCAAACACAGACCCAAACACAGACCCAAACACAGACTCAAACACAGACCCAAACACACACCCACACACAGACACACACACAGACACACACACAGACCCACACACATCAGACACACTTCCCGGAAGCACTTCCAAATGCCGGATAGTCTCCTCCCTGCCCTGGAGGTTCAGCTACGTGCCGGGGGTAGTAAATACAATAATAATACCATAGTAATAATAATTAATATTATTAATAATAATAAGAATTAATCAAAGATTGATTGATTGATCGGGAGGAACCGTACACCAATAAAGATTTTAATGCGTTGCATCAGTTGCATTTAACATTTGAGTGGTTTTGCATGATTATTGCAATTAATTTTATTGCATTAAACATCCCAAGAGGCTGCAATATTTCTTTAATGCAAGGCCATCACTGCATTTAACTTTGCAGCAGTCTGCAATGTTATCATAATACGATGCATTAGTTGCATTGAACATTTGAGAGATTTTGCATGATTATTACAATGATTTTAATGCGTTTAATACCCCAGAACAGCTGCAATTTTGCTTTAATGCAAGGCCTGCGCTGTATTTAACATTGCAGGAGCCTGCAGAGTTGTTCTAATGCGTTGCATTAATTGCATTTAACATTTGAGAGGTTTTGCAAAATTATTGCAATTAATTTTATTGCATTTAACATCCCAGGGGGTTGCAATATTGCTTTAATGCAACGCCAGCGCTGCATTTAACAATGCAGCAGCCTGCAAAGTTATCCTAATACGATGTATTAGTCGCATTTAACATTTGAGAGGTTTTGCAGGATTATTATTGCATTTCACATCGCAGGGTGTTGCAATATTTCTTTAATGCAAGGCGATCACTGCATTTAACATTGCAGCAGCCTGAAAAGTCATCCTAATGCGATGCATTTGTTGCATTTAACATTTGAGAGGTTTTGCAAAATTATTGCAATTAATTTAATGCATATTACATCCATTGGGGGTAGCTAGGTGACTTTAATGCAAGGCCATCACTGCATTTAACATTGCAGCAGCCTGCAAAGTTATCCTAATGCGATGCATCAATTGCATTTAACATTTGAGAGGTTTTGCATGATTATTGCAATGATTTTTTTATGCATTTCACATCCCAGGGTGGTGTAATATTGCATTAATGCAAGGCCATCACTGCATTTAACATTACAGCAACCGTACACCAATAAAGATCTTTCCACAGACAGCACGCGGCACTTGTTTATAACGCCCACACCAGACACCAGACACAAACCCAAACACAAAACCCAAACACAGACCCAAACACAAACCCAAACACAGACCCAAACACAGACCCAAACACAGACCCAAACACAGACTCAAACACAGACCCAAACACACACCCACACACAGACACACACACAGACACACACACAGACCCACACACATCAGACACACTTCCCGGAAGCACTTCCAAATGCCGGATAGTCTCCTCCCTGCCCTGGAGGTTCAGCTACGTGCCGGGGGTAGTAAATACAATAATAATACCATAGTAATAATAATTAATATTATTAATAATAATAAGAATTAATCAAAGATTGATTGATTGATCGATCGGTGGGTGGGTGGATGGATGTCAGGAGGGAACCGTACACCAATAAAGATTTTAATGCGTTGCATCAGTTGCATTGAACATTTGAGTGGTTTTGCATGATTATTGCAATTAATTTTATTGCATTAAACATCCCAGGAGGCTGCAATATTTCTTTAATGCAAGGCCATCACTGCATTTAACTTTGCAGCAGTCTGCAATGTTATCATAATACGATGCATTAGTTGCATTGAACATTTGAGAGATTTTGCATGATTATTACAATGATTTTAATGCGTTTAATACCCCAGAACAGCTGCAATTTTGCTTTAATGCAAGGCCTGCGCTGTATTTAACATTGCAGGAGCCTGCAGAGTTGTTCTAATGCGTTGCATTAATTGCATTTAACATTTGAGAGGTTTTGCAAAATTATTGCAATTAATTTTATTGCATTTAACATCCCAGGGGGTTGCAATATTGCTTTAATGCAACGCCAGCGCTGCATTTAACAATGCAGCAGCCTGCAAAGTTATCCTAATACGATGTATTAGTCGCATTTAACATTTGAGAGGTTTTGCTGGATTATTATTGCATTTCACATCGCAGGGTGTTGCAATATTTCTTTAATGCAAGGCGATCACTGCATTTAACATTGCAGCAGCCTGAAAAGTCATCCTAATGCGATGCATTTGTTGCATTTAACATTTGAGAGGTTTTGCAAAATTATTGCAATTAATTTAATGCATATTACATCCATTGGGGGTAGCTAGGTGACTTTAATGCAAGGCCATCACTGCATTTAACATTGCAGCAGCCTGCAAAGTTATCCTAATGCGATGCATCAATTGCATTTAACATTTGAGAGGTTTTGCATGATTATTGCAATGATTTTTTAATGCATTTCACATCCCAGGGTGGTGTAATATTCCATTAATGCAAGGCCATCACTGCATTTAACATTACAGCAACCGTACACCAATAAAGATCTTTCCACAGACAGCACGCGGCACTTGTTTATAACGCCCACACCAGACACCAGACACCAGACACAAACCCAAACACAAACCCAAACACAGACCCAAACATAAATTCAAACACAAACCCAAACACAGACCCAAACACAGACCCAAACACAGACCCAAACACAGACTCAAACACAGACCCAAACACACACCCACACACAGACACACACACAGACACACACACAGACCCACACACATCAGACACACTTCCCGGAAGCACTTCCAAATGCCGGATAGTCTCCTCCCTGCCCTGGAGGTTCAGCTACGTGCCGGGGGTAGTAAATACAATAATAATACTATAGTAATAATAATTAATATTATTAATAATAATAAGAATTAATCAAAGATTGATTGATTGATCGATCGGTGGGTGTGTGGATGGATGTCAGGAGGGAACCGTACACCAATAAAGATTTTAATGCGTTGCATCAGTTGCATTTAACATTTGAGTGGTTTTGCATGATTATTGCAATTAATTTTATTGCATTAAACATCCCAGGAGGCTGCAATATTTCTTTAATGCAAGGCCATCACTGCATTTAACTTTGCAGCAGTCTGAAATGTTATCATAATACGATGCATTAGTTGCATTGAACATTTGAGAGATTTTGCATGATTATTACAATGATTTTAATGCGTTTAATACCCCAGAACAGCTGCAATTTTGCTTTAATGCAAGGCCTGCGCTGCATTTAACATTGCAGGAGCCTGCAGAGTTGTTCTAATGCGTTGCATTAATTGCATTTAACATTTGAGAGGTTTTGCAAAATTATTGCAATTAATTTTATTGCATTTAACATCGCAGGGGGTTGCAATATTGCTTTAATGCAACGCCAGCGCTGCATTTAACAATGCAGCAGCCTGCAAAGTTATCCTAATACGATGCATTAGTCGCATTTAACATTTGAGAGGTTTTGCAGGATTATTATTGCATTTCACATCGCAGGGTGTTGCAATATTTCTTTAATGCAAGGCGATCACTGCATTTAACATTGCAGCAGCCTGAAAAGTCATCCTATTGCTATGCATTTGTTGCATTTAACATTTGAGAGGTTTTGCAAAATTATTGCAATTAATTTAATGCATATTACATCCATTGGGGGTAGCTAGGTGACTTTAATGCAAGGCCATCACTGCATTTAACATTGCAGCAGCCTGCAAAGTTATCCTAATGCGATGCATCAATTGCATTTAACATTTGAGAGGTTTTGCATGATTATTGCAATGATTTTATTGCATTTAACATCCCAGGGGGTTGCAATATTGCTTTAATGCAACGCCAGCGCTGCATTTAACAATGCAGCAGCCTGCAAAGTTATCCTAATACGATGCATTAGTCGCATTTAACATTTGAGAGGTTTTGCAGGATTATTATTGCATTTCACATCGCAGGGTGTTGCAATATTTCTTTAATGCAAGGCGATCACTGCATTTAACATTGCAGCAGCCTGAAAAGTCATCCTAATGCGATGCATTTGTTGCATTTAACATTTGAGAGGTTTTGCAAAATTATTGCAATTAATTTAATGCATATTACATCCATTGGGGGTAGCTAGGTGACTTTAATGCAAGGCCATCACTGCATTTAACATTGCAGCAGCCTGCAAAGTTATCCTAATGCGATGCATCAATTGCATTTAACATTTGAGAGGTTTTGCATGATTATTGCAATGATTTTTTAATGCATTTCACATCCCAGGGTGGTGTAATATTGCATTAATGCAAGGCCATCACTGCATTTAACATTACAGCAACCGTACACCAATAAAGATCTTTCCACAGACAGCACGCGGCACTTGTTTATAACGCCCACACCAGACACCAGACACAAACCCAAACACAAACCCAAACACAGACCCAAACATAAATCCAAACACAAACCCAAGCACAAACCCAAACACAGACCCAAACACAAACCCAAACACAGACCCAAACACAGACCCAAACACAGACCCAAACACAGACTCAAACACAGACCCAAACACACACCCACACACAGACACACACACAGACACACACACAGACCCACACACATCAGACACACTTCCCGGAAGCACTTCCAAATGCCGGATAGTCTCCTCCCTGCCCTGGAGGTTCAGCTACGTGCCGGGGGTAGTAAATACAATAATAATACTATAGTAACAATAATTAATATTATTATTAATAATAATAAGAATTAATCAAAGATTGATTGATTGATCGATCGGTGGGTGTGTGGATGGATGTCGGGAGGGAACCGTACACCAATAAAGATTTTAATGCGTTGCATCAGTTGCATTTAACATTTGAGTGGTTTTGCATGATTATTGCAATTAATTTTATTGCATTAAACATCCCAGGAGGCTGCAATATTTCTTTAATGCAAGGCCATCACTGCATTTAACTTTGCAGCAGTCTGAAATGTTATCATAATACGATGCATTAGTTGCATTGAACATTTGAGAGATTTTGCATGATTATTACAATGATTTTAATACGTTTAATACCCCAGAACAGCTGCAATTTTGCTTTAATGCAAGGCCTGTGCTGCATTTAACATTGCAGGAGCCTGCAGAGTTGTTCTAATGCGTTGCATTAATTGCATTTAACATTTGAGAGGTTTTGCAAAATTATTGCAATTAATTTTATTGCATTTAACATCGCAGGGGTTGCAATATTGCTTTAATGCAACACCAGCGCTGCATTTAACAATGCAGCAGCCTGCAAAGTTATCCTAATACGATGCATTCGTCGCATTTAACATTTGAGAGGTTTTGCAGGATTATTATTGCATTTCACATCGCAGGGTGTTGCAATATTTCTTTAATGCAAGGCGATCACTGCATTTAACATTGCAGCAGCCTGAAAAGTCATCCTAATGCTATGCATTTGTTGCATTTAACATTTGAGAGGTTTTGCAAAATTATTGCAATTAATTTAATGCATATTACATCCATTGGGGGTAGCTAGGTGACTTTAATGCAAGGCCATCACTGCATTTAACATTGCAGCAGCCTGCAAAGTTATCCTAATGCGGTGCATCAATTGCATTTAACATTTGAGAGGTTTTGCATGATTATTGCAATGATTTTTTAATGCATTTCACATCCCAGGGTGGTGTAATATTGCATTAATGCAAGGCCATCACTGCATTTAACATTACAGCAACCGTACACCAATAAAGATCTTTCCACAGACAGCACGCGGCACTTGTTTATAACGCCCACACCAGACACCAGACACAAACCCAAACACAAACCCAATCACAGACCCAAACATAAATCCAAACACAAACCCAAACACAAACCCAAACACAGACCCAAACACAAACCCAAACACAAACCCAAACACAGACCCAAACACAGACCCAAACACAGACTCAAACACAGACCCAAACACACACTCACACACAGACACACACACAGACACACACACAGACCCACACACATCAGACACACTTCCCGGAAGCACTTCCAAATGCCGGATAGTCTCCTCCCTGCCCTGGAGGTTCAGCTACGTGCCGGGGGTAGTAAATACAATAATAATACCTTAGTAATAATAATTAATATTATTAATATTAATAAGAATTAATCAAAGATTGATTGATTGATCGATCGGTGGGTGGGTGGATGGATGTCAGGAGGGAACCGTACACCAATAAAGATTTTAATGCGTTGCATCAGTTGCATTTAACATTTGAGTGGTTTTGCATGATTATTGCAATTAATTTTATTGCATTAAACATCCCAGGAGGCTGCAATATTTCTTTAATGCAAGGCCATCACTGCATTTAACTTTGCAGCAGTCTGCAATGTTATCATAATACGATGCATTAGTTGCATTGAACATTTGAGAGATTTTGCATGATTATTACAATGATTTTAATGCGTTTAATACCCCAGAACAGCTGCAATTTTGCTTTAATGCAAGGCCTGCGCTGTATTTAACATTGCAGGAGCCTGCAGAGTTGTTCTAATGCGTTGCATTAATTGCATTTAACATTTGAGAGGATTTGCAAAATTATTGCAATTAATTTTATTGCATTTAACATCCAAGGGGTTGCAATATTGCTTTAATGCAACGCCAGCGCTGCATTTAACAATGCAGCAGCCTGCAAAGTTATCCTAATACGATGCATTAGTCGCATTGAACATTTGAGAGGTTTTGCAGGATTATTATTGCATTTCACATCGCAGGGTGTTGCAATATTTCTTTAATGCAAGGCGATCACTGCATTTAACATTGCAGCAGCCTGAAAGGTCATCCTAATGCGATGCATTTGTTGCATTTAACATTTGAGAGGTTTTGCAAAATTATTGCAATTAATTTAATGCATATTACATCCATTGGGGGTAGCTAGGTGACTTTAATGCAAGGCCATCACTGCATTTAACATTGCAGCAGCCTGCAAAGTTATCCTAATGCGATGCATCAATTGCATTTAACATTTGAGAGGTTTTGCATGATTATTGCAATGATTTTTTAATGCATTTCACATCCCAGGGTGGTGTAATATTGCATTAATGCAAGGCCATCACTGCATTTAACATTACAGCAACCGTACACCAATAAAGATCTTTCCACAGACAGCACGCGGCACTTGTTTATAACGCCCACACCAGACACCAGACACAAACCCAAACACAAACCCAAACATAGACCCAAACATAAATCCAAACACAAACCCAAACACAGACCCAAACACAGACCCAAACACAGACCCAAACACAGACTCAAACACAGACCCAAACACACACCCACACACAGACACACACACAGACACACACACAGACCCACACACATCAGACACACTTCCCGGAAGCACTTCCAAATGCCGGATAGTCTCCTCCCTGCCCTGGAGGTTCAGCTACGTGCCGGGGGTAGTAAATACAATAATAATACTATAGTAATAATAATTAATATTATTAATAATAAGAAGAATTAATCAAAGATTGATTGATTGATCGATCGGTGGGTGTGTGGATGGATGTCAGGAGGGAACCGTACACCAATAAAGATTTTAATGCGTTGCATCAGTTGCATTTAACATTTGAGTGGTTTTGCATGATTATTGCAATTAATTTTATTGCATTAAACATCCCAGGAGGCTGCAATATTTCTTTAATGCAAGGCCATCACTGCATTTAACTTTGCAGCAGTCTGAAATGTTATCATAATACGATGCATTAGTTGCATTGAACATTTGAGAGATTTTGCATGATTATTACAATGATTTTAATGCGTTTAATACCCCAGAACAGCTGCAATTTTGCTTTAATGCAAGGCCTGCGCTGCATTTAACATTGCAGCAGCCTGCAGAGTTGTTCTAATGCGTTGCATTAATTGCATTTAATATTTGAGAGGTTTTGCAAAATTATTGCAATTAATTTTATTGCATTTAACATCGCAGGGGGTTGCAATATTGCTTTAATGCAACGCCAGCGCTGCATTTAACAATGCAGCAGCCTGCAAAGTTATCCTAATACGATGCATTAGTCGCATTTAACATTTGAGAGGTTTTGCAGGATTATTATTGCATTTCACATCGCAGGGTGTTGCAATATTTCTTTAATGCAAGGCAATCACTGCATTTAACATTGCAGCAGCCAGAAAAGTCATCCTAATGCGATGCATTTGTTGCATTTAACATTTGAGAGGTTTTGCAAAATTATTGCAATTAATTTAATGCATATTACATCCATTGGGGGTAGCTAGGTGAATTTAATGCAAGGCCATCACTGCATTTAACATTGCAGCAGCCTGCAAAGTTATCCTAATGCGATGCATCAATTGCATTTAACATTTGAGAGGTTTTGCATGATTATTGCAATGATTTTTTAATGCATTTCACATCCCAGGGTGGTGTAATATTGCATTAATGCAAGGCCATCACTGCATTTAACATTACAGCAACCGTACACCAATAAAGATCTTTCCACAGACAGCACGCGACACTTGTTTATAACGCCCACACCAGACACCAGACACAAACCCAAACACAAACCCAAACACAAACCCAAACACAGACCCAAACATAAATCCAAACACAAACCCAAACACAGACCCAAACACAGACCCAAACACAGACTCAAACACAGACCCAAACACACACCCACACACAGACACACACACAGACACACACACAGACCCACACACATCAGACACACTTCCCGGAAGCACTTCCAAATGCCAGATAGTCTCCTCCCTGCCCTGGAGGTTCAGCTACGTGCCGGGGGTAGTAAATACAATAATAATACTATAGTAATAATAATTAATATTATTAATAATAATAAGAATTAATCAAAGATTGATTGATTGATCGATCGGTGGGTGTGTGGATGGATGTCAGGAGGGAACCGTACACCAATAAAGATTTTAATGCATTGCATCAGTTGCATTTAACATTTGAGTGGTTTTGCATGATTATTGCAATTAATTTTATTGCATTAAACATCCCAGGAGGCTGCAATATTTCTTTAATGCAAGGCCATCACTGCATTTAACTTTGCAGCAGTCTGAAATGATATCATAATACGATGCATTAGTTGCATTGAACATTTGAGAGATTTTGCATGATTATTACAATGATTTTAATGCGTTTAATACCCCAGAACAGCTGCAATTTTGCTTTAATGCAAGGCCTGCGCTGCATTTAACATTGCAGGAGCCTGCAGAGTTGTTCTAATGCGTTGCATTAATTGCATTTAACATTTGAGAGGTTTTGCAAAATTATTGCAATTAATTTTATTGCATTTAACATCGCAGGGGGTTGCAATATTGCTTTAATGCAACACCAGCGCTGCATTTAACAATGCAGCAGCCTGCAAAGTTATCCTAATACGATGCATTAGTCGCATTTAACATTTGAGAGGTTTTGCAGGATTATTATTGCATTTCACATCGCAGGGTGTTGCAATATTTCTTTAATGCAAGGCGATCACTGCATTTAACATTGCAGCAGCCTGAAAAGTCATCCTAATGCTATGCATTTGTTGCATTTAACATTTGAGAGGTTTTGCAAAATTATTGCAATTAATTTAATGCATATTACATCCATTGGGGGTAGCTAGGTGACTTCAATGCAAGGCCATCACTGCATTTAACATTGCAGCAGCCTGCAAAGTTATCCTAATGCGATGCATCAATTGCATTTAACATTTGAGAGGTTTTGCATGATTATTGCAATGATTTTTTAATGCATTTCACATCCCAGGGTGGTGTAATATTGCATTAATGCAAGGCCATCACTGCATTTAACATTACAGCAACCGTACACCAATAAAGATCTTTCCACAGACAGCACGCGGCATTTGTTTATAACGCCCACACCAGAAACCAGACACAAACCCAAACACAAACCCAAACACAGACCCAAACATAAATCCAAACACAAACCCAAACACAGACCCAAACACAGACTCAAACACAGACCCAAACACACACCCACACACAGACACACACACAGACACACACACAGACCCACACACATCAGACACACTTCCCGGAAGCACTTCCAAATGCCGGATAGTCTCCTCCCTGCCCTGGAGGTTCAGCTACGTGCCGGGGGTAGTAAATACAATAATAATACTATAGTAACAATAATTAATATTATTATTAATAATAATAAGAATTAATCAAAGATTGATTGATCGATCGGTGGGTGTGTGGATGGATGTCGGGAGGGAACCGTACACCAATAAAGATTTTAATGCGTTGCATCAGTTGCATTTAACATTTGAGTGGTTTTGCATGATTATTGCAATTAATTTTATTGCATTAAACATCCCAGGAGGCTGCAATATTTCTTTAATGCAAGGCCATCACTGCATTTAACTTTGCAGCAGTCTGAAATGTTATCATAATACGATGCATTAGTTGCATTGAACATTTGAGAGATTTTGCATGATTATTACAATGATTTTAATACGTTTAATACCCCAGAACAGCTGCAATTTTGCTTTAATGCAAGGCCTGTGCTGCATTTAACATTGCAGGAGCCTGCAGAGTTGTTCTAATGCGTTGCATTAATTGCATTTAACATTTGAGAGGATTTGCAAAATTATTGCAATTAATTTTATTGCATTTAACATCCAAGGGGGTTGCAATATTGCTTTAATGCAACGCCAGCGCTGCATTTAACAATGCAGCAGCCTGCAAAGTTATCCTAATACGATGCATTAGTCGCATTTAACATTTGAGAGGTTTTGCAGGATTATTATTGCATTTCACATCGCAGGGTGTTGCAATATTTCTTTAATGCAAGGCGATCACTGCATTTAACATTGCAGCAGCCTGAAAGGTCATCCTAATGCGATGCATTTGTTGCATTTAACATTTGAGAGGTTTTGCAAAATTATTGCAATTAATTTAATGCATATTACATCCATTGGGGGTAGCTAGGTGACTTTAATGCAAGGCCATCACTGCATTTAACATTGCAGCAGCCTGCAAAGTTATCCTAATGCGATGCATCAATTGCATTTAACATTTGAGAGGTTTTGCATGATTATTGCAATGATTTTTTAATGCATTTCACATCCCAGGGTGGTGTAATATTGCATTAATGCAAGGCCATCACTGCATTTAACATTACAGCAACCGTACACCAATAAAGATCTTTCCACAGACAGCACGCGGCACTTGTTTATAACGCCCACACCAGACACCAGACACAAACCCAAACACAAACCCAAACACAGACCCAAACATAAATCCAAACACAAACCCAAACACAGACCCAAACACAGACCCAAACACAGACCCAAACACAGACTCAAACACAGACCCAAACACACACCCACACACAGACACACACACAGACACACACACAGACCCACACACATCAGACACACTTCCCGGAAGCACTTCCAAATGCCGGATAGTCTCCTCCCTGCCCTGGAGGTTCAGCTACGTGCCGGGGGTAGTAAATACAATAATAATACTATAGTAATAATAATTAATATTATTAATAATAAGAAGAATTAATCAAAGATTGATTGATTGATCGATCGGTGGGTGTGTGGATGGATGTCAGGAGGGAACCGTACACCAATAAAGATTTTAATGCGTTGCATCAGTTGCATTTAACATTTGAGTGGTTTTGCATGATTATTGCAATTAATTTTATTGCATTAAACATCCCAGGAGGCTGCAATATTTCTTTAATGCAAGGCCATCACTGCATTTAACTTTGCAGCAGTCTGAAATGTTATCATAATACGATGCATTAGTTGCATTGAACATTTGAGAGATTTTGCATGATTATTACAATGATTTTAATGCGTTTAATACCCCAGAACAGCTGCAATTTTGCTTTAATGCAAGGCCTGCGCTGCATTTAACATTGCAGCAGCCTGCAGAGTTGTTCTAATGCGTTGCATTAATTGCATTTAATATTTGAGAGGTTTTGCAAAATTATTGCAATTAATTTTATTGCATTTAACATCGCAGGGGGTTGCAATATTGCTTTAATGCAACGCCAGCGCTGCATTTAACAATGCAGCAGCCTGCAAAGTTATCCTAATACGATGCATTAGTCGCATTTAACATTTGAGAGGTTTTGCAGGATTATTATTGCATTTCACATCGCAGGGTGTTGCAATATTTCTTTAATGCAAGGCAATCACTGCATTTAACATTGCAGCAGCCAGAAAAGTCATCCTAATGCGATGCATTTGTTGCATTTAACATTTGAGAGGTTTTGCAAAATTATTGCAATTAATTTAATGCATATTACATCCATTGGGGGTAGCTAGGTGAATTTAATGCAAGGCCATCACTGCATTTAACATTGCAGCAGCCTGCAAAGTTATCCTAATGCGATGCATCAATTGCATTTAACATTTGAGAGGTTTTGCATGATTATTGCAATGATTTTTTAATGCATTTCACATCCCAGGGTGGTGTAATATTGCATTAATGCAAGGCCATCACTGCATTTAACATTACAGCAACCGTACACCAATAAAGATCTTTCCACAGACAGCACGCGACACTTGTTTATAACGCCCACACCAGACACCAGACACAAACCCAAACACAAACCCAAACACAAACCCAAACACAGACCCAAACATAAATCCAAACACAAACCCAAACACAGACCCAAACACAGACCCAAACACAGACCCAAACACAGACTCAAACACAGACCCAAACACACACCCACACACAGACACACACACAGACACACACACAGACCCACACACATCAGACACACTTCCCGGAAGCACTTCCAAATGCCGGATAGTCTCCTCCCTGCCCTGGAGGTTCAGCTACGTGCCGGGGGTAGTAAATACAATAATAATACTATAGTAATAATAATTAATATTATTAATAATAATAAGAATTAATCAAAGATTGATTGATTGATCGATCGGTGGGTGTGTGGATGGATGTCAGGAGGGAACCGTACACCAATAAAGATTTTAATGCATTGCATCAGTTGCATTTAACATTTGAGTGGTTTTGCATGATTATTGCAATTAATTTTATTGCATTAAACATCCCAGGAGGCTGCAATATTTCTTTAATGCAAGGCCATCACTGCATTTAACTTTGCAGCAGTCTGAAATGATATCATAATACGATGCATTAGTTGCATTGAACATTTGAGAGATTTTGCATGATTATTACAATGATTTTAATGCGTTTAATACCCCAGAACAGCTGCAATTTTGCTTTAATGCAAGGCCTGCGCTGCATTTAACATTGCAGGAGCCTGCAGAGTTGTTCTAATGCGTTGCATTAATTGCATTTAACATTTGAGAGGTTTTGCAAAATTATTGCAATTAATTTTATTGCATTTAACATCGCAGGGGGTTGCAATATTGCTTTAATGCAACACCAGCGCTGCATTTAACAATGCAGCAGCCTGCAAAGTTATCCTAATACGATGCATTAGTCGCATTTAACATTTGAGAGGTTTTGCAGGATTATTATTGCATTTCACATCGCAGGGTGTTGCAATATTTCTTTAATGCAAGGCGATCACTGCATTTAACATTGCAGCAGCCTGAAAAGTCATCCTAATGCTATGCATTTGTTGCATTTAACATTTGAGAGGTTTTGCAAAATTATTGCAATTAATTTAATGCATATTACATCCATTGGGGGTAGCTAGGTGACTTCAATGCAAGGCCATCACTGCATTTAACATTGCAGCAGCCTGCAAAGTTATCCTAATGCGATGCATCAATTGCATTTAACATTTGAGAGGTTTTGCATGATTATTGCAATGATTTTTTAATGCATTTCACATCCCAGGGTGGTGTAATATTGCATTAATGCAAGGCCATCACTGCATTTAACATTACAGCAACCGTACACCAATAAAGATCTTTCCACAGACAGCACGCGGCATTTGTTTATAACGCCCACACCAGAAACCAGACACAAACCCAAACACAAACCCAAACACAGACCCAAACATAAATCCAAACACAAACCCAAACACAGACCCAAACACAGACCCAAACACAGACTCAAACACAGACCCAAACACACACCCACACACAGACACACACACAGACACACACACAGACCCACACACATCAGACACACTTCCCGGAAGCACTTCCAAATGCCGGATAGTCTCCTCCCTGCCCTGGAGGTTCAGCTACGTGCCGGGGGTAGTAAATACAATAATAATACTATAGTAACAATAATTAATATTATTATTAATAATAATAAGAATTAATCAAAGATTGATTGATTGATCGATCGGTGGGTGTGTGGATGGATGTCTGGAGGGAACCGTACACCAATAAAGATTTTAATGCGTTGCATCAGTTGCATTTAACATTTGAGTGGTTTTGCATGATTATTGCAATTAATTTTATTGCATTAAACATCCCAGGAGGCTGCAATATTTCTTTAATGCAAGGCCATCACTGCGTTTAACTTTGCAGCAGTCTGAAATGTTATCATAATACGATGCATTAGTTGCATTGAACATTTGAGAGATTTTGCATGATTATTACAATGATTTTAATACGTTTAATACCCCAGAACAGCTGCAATTTTGCTTTAAAGCAAGGCCTGTGCTGCATTTAACATTGCAGGAGCCTGCAGAGTTGTTCTAATGCGTTGCATTAATTGCATTTAACATTTGAGAGGTTTTGCAAAATTATTGCAATTAATTTTATTGCATTTAACATCGCAGGGGTTGCAATATTGCTTTAATGCAACACCAGCGCTGCATTTAACAATGCAGCAGCCTGCAAAGTTATCCTAATACGATGCATTAGTCGCATTTAACATTTGAGAGGTTTTGCAGGATTATTATTGCATTTCACATCGCAGGGTGTTGCAATATTTCTTTAATGCAAGGCGATCACTGCATTTAACATTGCAGCAGCCTGAAAAGTCATCCTAATGCTATGCATTTGTTGCATTTAACATTTGAGAGGTTTTGCAAAATTATTGCAATTAATTTAATGCATATTACATCCATTGGGGGTAGCTAGGTGACTTTAATGCAAGGCCATCACTGCATTTAACATTGCAGCAGCCTGCAAAGTTATCCTAATGCGGTGCATCAATTGCATTTAACATTTGAGAGGTTTTGCATGATTATTGCAATGATTTTTTAATGCATTTCACATCCCAGGGTGGTGTAATATTGCATTAATGCAAGGCCATCACTGCATTTAACATTACAGCAACCGTACACCAATAAAGATCTTTCCACAGACAGCACGCGGCACTTGTTTATAACGCCCACACCAGACACCAGACACAAACCCAAACACAAACCCAATCACAGACCCAAACATAAATCCAAACACAAACCCAAACACAAACCCAAACACAGACCCAAACACAAACCCAAACACAAACCCAAACACAGACCCAAACACAGACCCAAACACAGACTCAAACACAGACCCAAACACACACTCACACACAGACACACACACAGACACACACACAGACCCACACACATCAGACACACTTCCCGGAAGCACTTCCAAATGCCGGATAGTCTCCTCCCTGCCCTGGAGGTTCAGCTACGTGCCGGGGGTAGTAAATACAATAATAATACCTTAGTAATAATAATTAATATTATTAATATTAATAAGAATTAATCAAAGATTGATTGATCGATCGGTGGGTGGGTGGATGGATGTCAGGAGGGAACCGTACACCAATAAAGATTTTAATGCGTTGCATCAGTTGCATTTAACATTTGAGTGGTTTTGCATGATTATTGCAATTAATTTTATTGCATTAAACATCCCAGGAGGCTGCAATATTTCTTTCATGCAAGGCCATCACTGCATTTAACTTTGCAGCAGTCTGCAATGTTATCATAATACGATGCATTAGTTGCATTGAACATTTGAGAGATTTTGCATGATTATTACAATGATTTTAATGCGTTTAATACCCCAGAACAGCTGCAATTTTGCTTTAATGCAAGGCCTGCGCTGTATTTAACATTGCAGGAGCCTGCAGAGTTGTTCTAATGCGTTGCATTAATTGCATTTAACATTTGAGAGGATTTGCAAAATTATTGCAATTAATTTTATTGCATTTAACATCCAAGGGGGTTGCAATATTGCTTTAATGCAACGCCAGCGCTGCATTTAACAATGCAGCAGCCTGCAAAGTTATCCTAATACGATGCATTAGTCGCATTGAACATTTGAGAGGTTTTGCAGGATTATTATTGCATTTCACATCGCAGGGTGTTGCAATATTTCTTTAATGCAAGGCGATCACTGCATTTAACATTGCAGCAGCCTGAAAGGTCATCCTAATGCGATGCATTTGTTGCATTTAACATTTGAGAGGTTTTGCAAAATTATTGCAATTAATTTAATGCATATTACATCCATTGGGGGTAGCTAGGTGACTTTAATGCAAGGCCATCACTGCATTTAACATTGCAGCAGCCTGCAAAGTTATCCTAATGCGATGCATCAATTGCATTTAACATTTGAGAGGTTTTGCATGATTATTGCAATGATTTTTTAATGCATTTCACATCCCAGGGTGGTGTAATATTGCATTAATGCAAGGCCATCACTGCATTTAACATTACAGCAACCGTACACCAATAAAGATCTTTCCACAGACAGCACGCGGCACTTGTTTATAACGCCCACACCAGACACCAGACACAAACCCAAACACAAACCCAAACACAGACCCAAACATAAATCCAAACACAAACCCAAACACAGACCCAAACACAGACCCAAACACAGACCCAAACACAGACTCAAACACAGACCCAAACACACACCCACACACAGACACACACACAGACACACACACAGACCCACACACATCAGACACACTTCCCGGAAGCACTTCCAAATGCCGGATAGTCTCCTCCCTGCCCTGGAGGTTCAGCTACGTGCCGGGGGTAGTAAATACAATAATAATACTATAGTAATAATAATTAATATTATTAATAATAAGAAGAATTAATCAAAGATTGATTGATTGATCGATCGGTGGGTGTGTGGATGGATGTCAGGAGGGAACCGTACACCAATAAAGATTTTAATGCGTTGCATCAGTTGCATTTAACATTTGAGTGGTTTTGCATGATTATTGCAATTAATTTTATTGCATTAAACATCCCAGGAGGCTGCAATATTTCTTTAATGCAAGGCCATCACTGCATTTAACTTTGCAGCAGTCTGAAATGTTATCATAATACGATGCATTAGTTGCATTGAACATTTGAGAGATTTTGCATGATTATTACAATGATTTTAATGCGTTTAATACCCCAGAACAGCTGCAATTTTGCTTTAATGCAAGGCCTGCGCTGCATTTAACATTGCAGCAGCCTGCAGAGTTGTTCTAATGCGTTGCATTAATTGCATTTAATATTTGAGAGGTTTTGCAAAATTATTGCAATTAATTTTATTGCATTTAACATCGCAGGGGGTTGCAATATTGCTTTAATGCAACGCCAGCGCTGCATTTAACAATGCAGCAGCCTGCAAAGTTATCCTAATACGATGCATTAGTCGCATTTAACATTTGAGAGGTTTTGCAGGATTATTATTGCATTTCACATCGCAGGGTGTTGCAATATTTCTTTAATGCAAGGCAATCACTGCATTTAACATTGCAGCAGCCAGAAAAGTCATCCTAATGCGATGCATTTGTTGCATTTAACATTTGAGAGGTTTTGCAAAATTATTGCAATTAATTTAATGCATATTACATCCATTGGGGGTAGCTAGGTGAATTTAATGCAAGGCCATCACTGCATTTAACATTGCAGCAGCCTGCAAAGTTATCCTAATGCGATGCATCAATTGCATTTAACATTTGAGAGGTTTTGCATGATTATTGCAATGATTTTTTAATGCATTTCACATCCCAGGGTGGTGTAATATTGCATTAATGCAAGGCCATCACTGCATTTAACATTACAGCAACCGTACACCAATAAAGATCTTTCCACAGACAGCACGCGACACTTGTTTATAACGCCCACACCAGACACCAGACACAAACCCAAACACAAACCCAAACACAAACCCAAACACAGACCCAAACATAAATCCAAACACAAACCCAAACACAGACCCAAACACAGACCCAAACACAGACCCAAACACAGACTCAAACACAGACCCAAACACACACCCACACACAGACACACACACAGACACACACACAGACCCACACACATCAGACACACTTCCCGGAAGCACTTCCAAATGCCGGATAGTCTCCTCCCTGCCCTGGAGGTTCAGCTACGTGCCGGGGGTAGTAAATACAATAATAATACTATAGTAATAATAATTAATATTATTAATAATAATAAGAATTAATCAAAGATTGATTGATTGATCGATCGGTGGGTGTGTGGATGGATGTCAGGAGGGAACCGTACACCAATAAAGATTTTAATGCATTGCATCAGTTGCATTTAACATTTGAGTGGTTTTGCATGATTATTGCAATTAATTTTATTGCATTAAACATCCCAGGAGGCTGCAATATTTCTTTAATGCAAGGCCATCACTGCATTTAACTTTGCAGCAGTCTGAAATGATATCATAATACGATGCATTAGTTGCATTGAACATTTGAGAGATTTTGCATGATTATTACAATGATTTTAATGCGTTTAATACCCCAGAACAGCTGCAATTTTGCTTTAATGCAAGGCCTGCGCTGCATTTAACATTGCAGGAGCCTGCAGAGTTGTTCTAATGCGTTGCATTAATTGCATTTAACATTTGAGAGGTTTTGCAAAATTATTGCAATTAATTTTATTGCATTTAACATCGCAGGGGGTTGCAATATTGCTTTAATGCAACACCAGCGCTGCATTTAACAATGCAGCAGCCTGCAAAGTTATCCTAATACGATGCATTAGTCGCATTTAACATTTGAGAGGTTTTGCAGGATTATTATTGCATTTCACATCGCAGGGTGTTGCAATATTTCTTTAATGCAAGGCGATCACTGCATTTAACATTGCAGCAGCCTGAAAAGTCATCCTAATGCTATGCATTTGTTGCATTTAACATTTGAGAGGTTTTGCAAAATTATTGCAATTAATTTAATGCATATTACATCCATTGGGGGTAGCTAGGTGATTTCAATGCAAGGCCATCACTGCATTTAACATTGCAGCAGCCTGCAAAGTTATCCTAATGCGATGCATCAATTGCATTTAACATTTGAGATGTTTTGCATGATTATTGCAATGATTTTTTAATGCATTTCACATCCCAGGGTGGTGTAATATTGCATTAATGCAAGGCCATCACTGCATTTAACATTACAGCAACCGTACACCAATAAAGATCTTTCCACAGACAGCACGCGGCATTTGTTTATAACGCCCACACCAGAAACCAGACACAAACCCAAACACAAACCCAAACACAGACCCAAACACAAACCCAAACACAAACCCAAACACAGACCCAAACACAGACCCAAACACAGACTCAAACACAGACCCAAACACACACTCACACACAGACACACACACAGACACACACACAGACCCACACACATCAGACACACTTCCCGGAAGCACTTCCAAATGCCGGATAGTCTCCTCCCTGCCCTGGAGGTTCAGCTACGTGCCGGGGGTAGTAAATACAATAATAATACCTTAGTAATAATAATTAATATTATTAATATTAATAAGAATTAATCAAAGATTGATTGATTGATCGATCGGTGGGTGGGTGGATGGATGTCAGGAGGGAACCGTACACCAATAAAGATTTTAATGCGTTGCATCAGTTGCATTTAACATTTGAGTGGTTTTGCATGATTATTGCAATTAATTTTATTGCATTAAACATCCCAGGAGGCTGCAATATTTCTTTAATGCAAGGCCATCACTGCATTTAACTTTGCAGCAGTCTGCAATGTTATCATAATACGATGCATTAGTTGCATTGAACATTTGAGAGATTTTGCATGATTATTACAATGATTTTAATGCGTTTAATACCCCAGAACAGCTGCAATTTTGCTTTAATGCAAGGCCTGCGCTGTATTTAACATTGCAGGAGCCTGCAGAGTTGTTCTAATGCGTTGCATTAATTGCATTTAACATTTGAGAGGATTTGCAAAATTATTGCAATTAATTTTATTGCATTTAACATCCAAGGGGGTTGCAATATTGCTTTAATGCAACGCCAGCGCTGCATTTAACAATGCAGCAGCCTGCAAAGTTATCCTAATACGATGCATTAGTCGCATTGAACATTTGAGAGGTTTTGCAGGATTATTATTGCATTTCACATCGCAGGGTGTTGCAATATTTCTTTAATGCAAGGCGATCACTGCATTTAACATTGCAGCAGCCTGAAAGGTCATCCTAATGCGATGCATTTGTTGCATTTAACATTTGAGAGGTTTTGCAAAATTATTGCAATTAATTTAATGCATATTACATCCATTGGGGGTAGCTAGGTGACTTTAATGCAAGGCCATCACTGCATTTAACATTGCAGCAGCCTGCAAAGTTATCCTAATGCGATGCATCAATTGCATTTAACATTTGAGAGGTTTTGCATGATTATTGCAATGATTTTATTGCATTTAACATCCCAGGGGGTTGCAATATTGCTTTAATGCAACGCCAGCGCTGCATTTAACAATGCAGCAGCCTGCAAAGTTATCCTAATACGATGCATTAGTCGCATTTAACATTTGAGAGGTTTTGCAGGATTATTATTGCATTTCACATCGCAGGGTGTTGCAATATTTCTTTAATGCAAGGCGATCACTGCATTTAACATTGCAGCAGCCTGAAAAGTCATCCTAATGCTATGCATTTGTTGCATTTAACATTTGAGAGGTTTTGCAAAATTATTGCAATTAATTTAATGCATATTACATCCATTGGGGGTAGCTAGGTGACTTTAATGCAAGGCCATCACTGCATTTAACATTGCAGCAGCCTGCAAAGTTATCCTAATGCGGTGCATCAATTGCATTTAACATTTGAGAGGTTTTGCATGATTATTGCAATGATTTTTTAATGCATTTCACATCCCAGGGTGGTGTAATATTGCATTAATGCAAGGCCATCACTGCATTTAACATTACAGCAACCGTACACCAATAAAGATCTTTCCACAGACAGCACGCGGCACTTGTTTATAACGCCCACACCAGACACCAGACACAAACCCAAACACAAACCCAATCACAGACCCAAACATAAATCCAAACACAAACCCAAACACAAACCCAAACACAGACCCAAACACAAACCCAAACACAAACCCAAACACAGACCCAAACACAGACCCAAACACAGACTCAAACACAGACCCAAACACACACTCACACACAGACACACACACAGACACACACACAGACCCACACACATCAGACACACTTCCCGGAAGCACTTCCAAATGCCGGATAGTCTCCTCCCTGCCCTGGAGGTTCAGCTACGTGCCGGGGGTAGTAAATACAATAATAATACCTTAGTAATAATAATTAATATTATTAATATTAATAAGAATTAATCAAAGATTGATTGATTGATCGATCGGTGGGTGGGTGGATGGATGTCAGGAGGGAACCGTACACCAATAAAGATTTTAATGCGTTGCATCAGTTGCATTTAACATTTGAGTGGTTTTGCATGATTATTGCAATTAATTTTATTGCATTAAACATCCCAGGAGGCTGCAATATTTCTTTAATGCAAGGCCATCACTGCATTTAACTTTGCAGCAGTCTGGAATGATATCATAATACGATGCATTAGTTGCATTGAACATTTGAGAGATTTTGCATGATTATTACAATGATTTTAATGCGTTTAATACCCCAGAACAGCTGCAATTTTGCTTTAATGCAAGGCCTGCGCTGCATTTAACATTGCAGGAGCCTGCAGAGTTGTTCTAATGCGTTGCATTAATTGCATTTAACATTTGAGAGGTTTTGCAAAATTATTGCAATTAATTTTATTGCATTTAACATCGCAGGGGGTTGCAATATTGCTTTAATGCAACACCAGCGCTGCATTTAACAATGCAGCAGCCTGCAAAGTTATCCTAATACGATGCATTAGTCGCATTTAACATTTGAGAGGTTTTGCAGGATTATTATTGCATTTCACATCGCAGGGTGTTGCAATATTTCTTTAATGCAAGGCGATCACTGCATTTAACATTGCAGCAGCCTGAAAAGTCATCCTAATGCTATGCATTTGTTGCATTTATCATTTGAGAGGTTTTGCAAAATTATTGCAATTAATTTAATGCATATTACATCCATTGGGGGTAGCTAGGTGACTTCAATGCAAGGCCATCACTGCATTTAACATTGCAGCAGCCTGCAAAGTTATCCTAATGCGATGCATCAATTGCATTTAACATTTGAGAGGTTTTGCATGATTATTGCAATGATTTTTTAATGCATTTCACATCCCAGGGTGGTGTAATATTGCATTAATGCAAGGCCATCACTGCATTTAACATTACAGCAACCGTACACCAATAAAGATCTTTCCACAGACAGCACGCGGCATTTGTTTATAACGCCCACACCAGAAACCAGACACAAACCCAAACACAAACCCAAACACAGACCCAAACATAAATCCAAACACAAACCCAAACACAGACCCAAACACAGACCCAAACACAGACTCAAACACAGACCCAAACACACACCCACACACAGACACACACACAGACACACACACAGACCCACACACATCAGACACACTTCCCGGAAGCACTTCCAAATGCCGGATAGTCTCCTCCCTGCCCTGGAGGTTCAGCTACGTGCCGGGGGTAGTAAATACAATAATAATACTATAGTAACAATAATTAATATTATTATTAATAATAATAAGAATTAATCAAAGATTGATTGATTGATCGATCGGTGGGTGTGTGGATGGATGTCGGGAGGGAACCGTACACCAATAAAGATTTTAATGCGTTGCATCAGTTGCATTTAACATTTGAGTGGTTTTGCATGATTATTGCAATTAATTTTATTGCATTAAACATCCCAGGAGGCTGCAATATTTCTTTAATGCAAGGCCATCACTGCGTTTAACTTTGCAGCAGTCTGAAATGTTATCATAATACGATGCATTAGTTGCATTGAACATTTGAGAGATTTTGCATGATTATTACAATGATTTTAATACGTTTAATACCCCAGAACAGCTGCAATTTTGCTTTAAAGCAAGGCCTGTGCTGCATTTAACATTGCAGGAGCCTGCAGAGTTGTTCTAATGCGTTGCATTAATTGCATTTAACATTTGAGAGGTTTTGCAAAATTATTGCAATTAATTTTATTGCATTTAACATCGCAGGGGTTGCAATATTGCTTTAATGCAACACCAGCGCTGCATTTAACAATGCAGCAGCCTGCAAAGTTATCCTAATACGATGCATTAGTCGCATTTAACATTTGAGAGGTTTTGCAGGATTATTATTGCATTTCACATCGCAGGGTGTTGCAATATTTCTTTAATGCAAGGCGATCACTGCATTTAACATTGCAGCAGCCTGAAAAGTCATCCTAATGCTATGCATTTGTTGCATTTAACATTTGAGAGGTTTTGCAAAATTATTGCAATTAATTTAATGCATATTACATCCATTGGGGGTAGCTAGGTGACTTTAATGCAAGGCCATCACTGCATTTAACATTGCAGCAGCCTGCAAAGTTATCCTAATGCGGTGCATCAATTGCATTTAACATTTGAGAGGTTTTGCATGATTATTGCAATGATTTTTTAATGCATTTCACATCCCAGGGTGGTGTAATATTGCATTAATGCAAGGCCATCACTGCATTTAACATTACAGCAACCGTACACCAATAAAGATCTTTCCACAGACAGCACGCGGCACTTGTTTATAACGCCCACACCAGACACCAGACACAAACCCAAACACAAACCCAATCACAGACCCAAACATAAATCCAAACACAAACCCAAACACAAACCCAAACACAGACCCAAACACAAACCCAAACACAAACCCAAACACAGACCCAAACACAGACCCAAACACAGACTCAAACACAGACCCAAACACACACTCACACACAGACACACACACAGACACACACACAGACCCACACACATCAGACACACTTCCCGGAAGCACTTCCAAATGCCGGATAGTCTCCTCCCTGCCCTGGAGGTTCAGCTACGTGCCGGGGGTAGTAAATACAATAATAATACCTTAGTAATAATAATTAATATTATTAATATTAATAAGAATTAATCAAAGATTGATTGATTGATCGATCGGTGGGTGGGTGGATGGATGTCAGGAGGGAACCGTACACCAATAAAGATTTTAATGCGTTGCATCAGTTGCATTTAACATTTGAGTGGTTTTGCATGATTATTGCAATTAATTTTATTGCATTAAACATCCCAGGAGGCTGCAATATTTCTTTAATGCAAGGCCATCACTGCATTTAACTTTGCAGCAGTCTGCAATGTTATCATAATACGATGCATTAGTTGCATTGAACATTTGAGAGATTTTGCATGATTATTACAATGATTTTAATGCGTTTAATACCCCAGAACAGCTGCAATTTTGCTTTAATGCAAGGCCTGCGCTGTATTTAACATTGCAGGAGCCTGCAGAGTTGTTCTAATGCGTTGCATTAATTGCATTTAACATTTGAGAGGATTTGCAAAATTATTGCAATTAATTTTATTGCATTTAACATCCAAGGGGGTTGCAATATTGCTTTAATGCAACGCCAGCGCTGCATTTAACAATGCAGCAGCCTGCAAAGTTATCCTAATACGATGCATTAGTCGCATTTAACATTTGAGAGATTTTGCAGGATTATTATTGCATTTCACATCGCAGGGTGTTGCAATATTTCTTTAATGCAAGGCGATCACTGCATTTAACATTGCAGCAGTCTGAAAAGTCATCCTAATGCGATGCATTTGTTGCATTTAACATTTGAGAGGTTTTGCAAAATTATTGCAATTAATTTAATGCATATTACATCCATTGGGGGTAGCTAGGTGACTTTAATGCAAGGCCATCACTGCATTTAACATTGCAGCAGCCTGCAAAGTTATCCTAATGCGGTGCATCAATTGCATTTAACATTTGAGAGGTTTTGCATGATTATTGCAATGATTTTTTAATGCATTTCACATCCCAGCGTGGTGTAATATTGCATTAATGCAAGGCCATCACTGCATTTAACATTACAGCAACCGTACACCAATAAAGATCTTTCCACAGACAGCACGCGGCACTTGTTTATAACGCCCACACCAGACACCAGACACAAACCCAAACACAAACCCAAACACAGACCCAAACACAAACCCAAACACAGACCCAAACACAGACCCAAACACAGACCCAAACACAGACTCAAACACAGACCCAAACACACACCCACACACAGACACACACACAGACACACACACAGACCCACACACATCAGACACACTTCCCGGAAGCACTTCCAAATGCCGGATAGTCTCCTCCCTGCCCTGGAGGTTCAGCTACGTGCCGGGGGTAGTAAATACAATAATAATACCATAGTAATAATAATTAATATTATTAATAATAATAAGAATTAATCAAAGATTGATTGATTGATCGATCGGTGGGTGGGTGGATGGATGTCAGGAGGGAACCGTACACCAATAAAGATTTTAATGCGTTGCATCAGTTGCATTTAACATTTGAGTGGTTTTGCATGATTATTGCAATTAATTTTATTGCACTAAACATCCCAGGAGGCTGCAATATTTCTTTAATGCAAGGCCATCACTGCATTTAACTTTGCAGCAGTCTGCAATGTTATCATAATACGATGCATTAGTTGCATTGAACATTTGAGAGATTTTGCATGATTATTACAATGATTTTAATGCGTTTAATACCCCAGAACAGCTGCAATTTTGCTTTAATGCAAGGCCTGCGCTGTATTTAACATTGCAGGAGCCTGCAGAGTTGTTCTAATGCGTTGCATTAATTGCATTTAACATTTGAGAGGTTTTGCAAAATTATTGCAATTAATTCTATTGCATTTAACATCCCAGGGGGTTGCAATATTGCTTTAATGCAACGCCAGCGCTGCATTTAACAATGCAGCAGCCTGCAACGTTATCCTAATACGATGCATTAGTCGCATTTAACATTTGAGAGATTTTGCAGGATTATTATTGCATTTCACATCGCAGGGTGTTGCAATATTTCTTTAATGCAAGGCGATCACTGCATTTAACATTGCAGCAGTCTGAAAAGTCATCCTCATGCGATGCATTTGTTGCATTTAACATTTGAGAGGTTTTGCAAAATTATTGCAATTAATTTAATGCATATTACATCCATTGGGGGTAGCTAGGTGACTTTAATGCAAGGCCATCACTGCATTTAACATTGCAGCAGCCTGCAAAGTTATCCTAATGCGGTGCATCAATTGCATTTAACATTTGAGAGGTTTTGCATGATTATTGCAATGATTTTTTAATGCATTTCACATCCCAGCGTGGTGTAATATTGCATTAATGCAAGGCCATCACTGCATTTAACATTACAGCAACCGTACACCAATAAAGATCTTTCCACAGACAGCACGCGGCACTTGTTTATAACGCCCACACCAGACACCAGACACAAACCCAAACACAAACCCAAACACAGACCCAAACACAAACCCAAACACAGACCCAAACACAGACCCAAACACAGACCCAAACACAGACTCAAACACAGACCCAAACACACACCCACACACAGACACACACACAGACACACACACAGACCCACACACATCAGACACACTTCCCGGAAGCACTTCCAAATTCCGGATAGTCTCCTCCCTGCCCTGGAGGTTCAGCTACGTGCCGGGGGTAGTAAATACAATAATAATACCATAGTAATAATAATTAATATTATTAATAATAATAAGAATTAATCAAAGATTGATTGATTGATCGATCGGTGGGTGGGTGGATGGATGTCAGGAGGGAACCGTACACCAATAAAGATTTTAATGCGTTGCATCAGTTGCATTTAACATTTGAGTGGTTTTGCATGATTATTGCAATTAATTTTATTGCATTAAACATCCCAGGAGGCTGCAATATTTCTTTAATGCAAGGCCATCACTGCATTTAACTTTGCAGCAGTCTGCAATGTTATCATAATACGATGCATTAGTTGCATTGAACATTTGAGAGATTTTGCATGATTATTACAATGATTTTAATGCGTTTAATACCCCAGAACAGCTGCAATTTTGCTTTAATGCAAGGCCTGCGCTGTATTTAACATTGCAGGAGCCTGCAGAGTTGTTCTAATGCGTTGCATTAATTGCATTTAACATTTGAGAGGTTTTGCAAAATTATTGCAATTAATTCTATTGCATTTAACATCCCAGGGGGTTGCAATATTGCTTTAATGCAACGCCAGCGCTGCATTTAACAATGCAGCAGCCTGCAACGTTATCCTAATACGATGCATTAGTCGCATTTAACATTTGAGAGATTTTGCAGGATTATTATTGCATTTCACATCGCAGGGTGTTGCAATATTTCTTTAATGCAAGGCGATCACTGCATTTAACATTGCAGCAGTCTGAAAAGTCATCCTAATGCGATGCATTTGTTGCATTTAACATTTGAGAGGTTTTGCAAAATTATTGCAATTAATTTAATGCATATTACATCCATTGGGGGTAGCTAGGTGACTTTAATGCAAGGCCATCACTGCATTTAACATTGCAGCAGCCTGCAAAGTTATCCTAATGCGGTGCATCAATTGCATTTAACATTTGAGAGGTTTTGCATGATTATTGCAATGATTTTTTAATGCATTTCACATCCCAGCGTGGTGTAATATTGCATTAATGCAAGGCCATCACTGCATTTAACATTACAGCAACCGTACACCAATAAAGATCTTTCCACAGACAGCACGCGGCACTTGTTTATAACGCCCACACCAGACACCAGACACAAACCCAAACACAAACCCAAACACAGACCCAAACACAAACCCAAACACAGACCCAAACACAGACCCAAACACAGACCCAAACACAGACTCAAACACAGACCCAAACACACACCCACACACAGACACACACACAGACACACACACAGACCCACACACATCAGACACACTTCCCGGAAGCACTTCCAAATGCCGGATAGTCTCCTCCCTGCCCTGGAGGTTCAGCTACGTGCCGGGGGTAGTAAATACAATAATAATACCATAGTAATAATAATTAATATTATTAATAATAATAAGAATTAATCAAAGATTGATTGATTGATCGATCGGTGGGTGGGTGGATGGATGTCAGGAGGGAACCGTACACCAATAAAGATTTTAATGCGTTGCATCAGTTGCATTTAACATTTGAGTGGTTTTGCATGATTATTGCAATTAATTTTATTGCATTAAACATCCCAGGAGGCTGCAATATTTCTTTAATGCAAGGCCATCACTGCATTTAACTTTGCAGCAGTCTGCAATGTTATCATAATACGATGCATTAGTTGCATTGAACATTTGAGAGATTTTGCATGATTATTACAATGATTTTAATGCGTTTAATACCCCAGAACAGCTGCAATTTTGCTTTAATGCAAGGCCTGCGCTGTATTTAACATTGCAGGAGCCTGCAGAGTTGTTCTAATGCGTTGCATTAATTGCATTTAACATTTGAGAGGTTTTGCAAAATTATTGCAATTAATTCTATTGCATTTAACATCCCAGGGGGTTGCAATATTGCTTTAATGCAACGCCAGCGCTGCATTTAACAATGCAGCAGCCTGCAACGTTATCCTAATACGATGCATTAGTCGCATTTAACATTTGAGAGATTTTGCAGGATTATTATTGCATTTCACATCGCAGGGTGTTGCAATATTTCTTTAATGCAAGGCGATCACTGCATTTAACATTGCAGCAGTCTGAAAAGTCATCCTCATGCGATGCATTTGTTGCATTTAACATTTGAGAGGTTTTGCAAAATTATTGCAATTAATTTAATGCATATTACATCCATTGGGGGTAGCTAGGTGACTTTAATGCAAGGCCATCACTGCATTTAACATTGCAGCAGCCTGCAAATTTATCCTAATGCGGTGCATCAATTGCATTTAACATTTGAGAGGTTTTGCATGATTATTGCAATGATTTTTTAATGCATTTCACATCCCAGCGTGGTGTAATATTGCATTAATGCAAGGCCATCACTGCATTTAACATTACAGCAACCGTACACCAATAAAGATCTTTCCACAGACAGCACGCGGCACTTGTTTATAACGCCCACACCAGACACCAGACACAAACCCAAACACAAACCCAAACACAGACCCAAACACAAACCCAAACACAGACCCAAACACAGACCCAAACACAGACCCAAACACAGACTCAAACACAGACCCAAACACACACCCACACACAGACACACACACAGACACACACACAGACCCACACACATCAGACACACTTCCCGGAAGCACTTCCAAATTCCGGATAGTCTCCTCCCTGCCCTGGAGGTTCAGCTACGTGCCGGGGGTAGTAAATACAATAATAATACCATAGTAATAATAATTAATATTATTAATAATAATAAGAATTAATCAAAGATTGATTGATTGATCGATCGGTGGGTGGGTGGATGGATGTCAGGAGGGAACCGTACACCAATAAAGATTTTAATGCGTTGCATCAGTTGCATTTAACATTTGAGTGGTTTTGCATGATTATTGCAATTAATTTTATTGCATTAAACATCCCAGGAGGCTGCAATATTTCTTTAATGCAAGGCCATCACTGCATTTAACTTTGCAGCAGTCTGCAATGTTATCATAATACGATGCATTAGTTGCATTGAACATTTGAGAGATTTTGCATGATTATTACAATGATTTTAATGCGTTTAATACCCCAGAACAGCTGCAATTTTGCTTTAATGCAAGGCCTGCGCTGTATTTAACATTGCAGGAGCCTGCAGAGTTGTTCTAATGCGTTGCATTAATTGCATTTAACATTTGAGAGGTTTTGCAAAATTATTGCAATTAATTCTATTGCATTTAACATCCCAGGGGGTTGCAATATTGCTTTAATGCAACGCCAGCGCTGCATTTAACAATGCAGCAGCCTGCAACGTTATCCTAATACGATGCATTAGTCGCATTTAACATTTGAGAGATTTTGCAGGATTATTATTGCATTTCACATCGCAGGGTGTTGCAATATTTCTTTAATGCAAGGCGATCACTGCATTTAACATTGCAGCAGTCTGAAAAGTCATCCTAATGCGATGCATTTGTTGCATTTAACATTTGAGAGGTTTTGCAAAATTATTGCAATTAATTTAATGCATATTACATCCATTGGGGGTAGCTAGGTGACTTTAATGCAAGGCCATCACTGCATTTAACATTGCAGCAGCCTGCAAAGTTATCCTAATGCGGTGCATCAATTGCATTTAACATTTGAGAGGTTTTGCATGATTATTGCAATGATTTTTTAATGCATTTCACATCCCAGCGTGGTGTAATATTGCATTAATGCAAGGCCATCACTGCATTTAACATTACAGCAACCGTACACCAATAAAGATCTTTCCACAGACAGCACGCGGCACTTGTTTATAACGCCCACACCAGACACCAGACACAAACCCAAACACAAACCCAAACACAGACCCAAACACAAACCCAAACACAGACCCAAACACAGACCCAAACACAGACCCAAACACAGACTCAAACACAGACCCAAACACACACCCACACACAGACACACACACAGACACACACACAGACCCACACACATCAGACACACTTCCCGGATGCACTTCCAAATGCCGGATAGTCTCCTCCCTGCCCTGGAGGTTCAGCTACGTGCCGGGGGTAGTAAATACAATAATAATACCATAGTAATAATAATTAATATTATTAATAATAATAAGAATTAATCAAAGATTGATTGATTGATCGATCGGTGGGTGGGTGGATGGATGTCAGGAGGGAACCGTACACCAATAAAGATTTTAATGCGTTGCATCAGTTGCATTTAACATTTGAGTGGTTTTGCATGATTATTGCAATTAATTTTATTGCATTAAACATCCCAGGAGGCTGCAATATTTCTTTAATGCAAGGCCATCACTGCATTTAACTTTGCAGCAGTCTGCAATGTTATCATAATACGATGCATTAGTTGCATTGAACATTTGAGAGATTTTGCATGATTATTACAATGATTTTAATGCGTTTAATACCCCAGAACAGCTGCAATTTTGCTTTAATGCAAGGCCTGCGCTGTATTTAACATTGCAGGAGCCTGCAGAGTTGTTCTAATGCGTTGCATTAATTGCATTTAACATTTGAGAGGTTTTGCAAAATTATTGCAATTAATTCTATTGCATTTAACATCCCAGGGGGTTGCAATATTGCTTTAATGCAACGCCAGCGCTGCATTTAACAATGCAGCAGCCTGCAACGTTATCCTAATACGATGCATTAGTCGCATTTAACATTTGAGAGATTTTGCAGGATTATTATTGCATTTCACATCGCAGGGTGTTGCAATATTTCTTTAATGCAAGGCGATCACTGCATTTAACATTGCAGCAGTCTGAAAAGTCATCCTAATGCGATGCATTTGTTGCATTTAACATTTGAGAGGTTTTGCAAAATTATTGCAATTAATTTAATGCATATTACATCCATTGGGGGTAGCTAGGTGACTTTAATGCAAGGCCATCACTGCATTTAACATTGCAGCAGCCTGCAAAGTTATCCTAATGCGGTGCATCAATTGCATTTAACATTTGAGAGGTTTTGCATGATTATTGCAATGATTTTTTAATGCATTTCACATCCCAGCGTGGTGTAATATTGCATTAATGCAAGGCCATCACTGCATTTAACATTACAGCAACCGTACACCAATAAAGATCTTTCCACAGACAGCACGCGGCACTTGTTTATAACGCCCACACCAGACACCAGACACAAACCCAAACACAAACCCAAACACAGACCCAAACACAAACCCAAACACAGACCCAAACACAGACCCAAACACAGACCCAAACACAGACTCAAACACAGACCCAAACACACACCCACACACAGACACACACACAGACACACACACAGACCCACACACATCAGACACACTTCCCGGAAGCACTTCCAAATGCCGGATAGTCTCCTCCCTGCCCTGGAGGTTCAGCTACGTGCCGGGGGTAGTAAATACAATAATAATACCATAGTAATAATAATTAATATTATTAATAATAATAAGAATTAATCAAAGATTGATTGATTGATCGATCGGTGGGTGGGTGGATGGATGTCAGGAGGGAACCGTACACCAATAAAGATTTTAATGCGTTGCATCAGTTGCATTTAACATTTGAGTGGTTTTGCATGATTATTGCAATTAATTTTATTGCATTAAACATCCCAGGAGGCTGCAATATTTCTTTAATGCAAGGCCATCACTGCATTTAACTTTGCAGCAGTCTGAAATGTTATCATAATACGATGCATTAGTTGCATTGAACATTTGAGAGATTTTGCATGATTATAACAATGATTTTAATGCGTTTAATACCCCCAGAACAGCTGCAATTTTGCTTTAATGCAAGGCCTGCGCTGTATTTAACATTGCAGGAGCCTGCAGAGTTGTTCTAATGCGTTGCATTAATTGCATTTAACATTTGAGAGGTTTTGCAAAATTATTGCAATTAATTTTATTGCATTTAACATCCCAGGGGGTTGCAATATTGCTTTAATGCAACGCCAGCGCTGCATTTAACAATGCAGCAGCCTGCAAAGTTATCCTAATACGATGTATTAGTCGCATTTAACATTTGAGAGGTTTTGCAGGATTATTATTGCATTTCACATCGCAGGGTGTTGCAATATTTCTTTAATGCAAGGCGATCACTGCATTTAACATTGCAGCAGCCTGAAAAGTCATCCTAATGCGATGCATTTGTTGCATTTAACATTTGAGAGGTTTTGCAAAATTATTGCAATTAATTTAATGCATATTACATCCATTGGGGGTAGCTAGGTGACTTTAATGCAAGGCCATCACTGCATTTAACATTGCAGCAGCCTGCAAAGTTATCCTAATGCGATGCATCAATTGCATTTAACATTTGAGAGGTTTTGCATGATTATTGCAATGATTTTTTAATGCATTTCACATCCCAGGGTGGTGTAATATTGCATTAATGCAAGGCCATCACTGCATTTAACATTACAGCAACCGTACACCAATAAAGATCTTTCCACAGACAGCACGCGGCACTTGTTTATAACGCCCACACCAGACACCAGACACAAACCCAAACACAAACCCAAACACAAACCCAAACACAGACCCAAACATAAATCCAAACACAAACCCAAACACAGACCCAAACACAGACCCAAACACAGACCCAAACACAGACTCAAACACAGACCCAAACACACACCCACACACAGACACACACACAGACACACACACAGACCCACACACATCAGACACACTTCCCGGAAGCACTTCCAAATGCCGGATAGTCTCCTCCCTGCCCTGGAGGTTCAGCTACGTGCCGGGGGTAGTAAATACAATAATAATACTATAGTAATAATAATTAATATTATTAATAATAAGAAGAATTAATCAAAGATTGATTGATTGATCGATCGGTGGGTGTGTGGATGGATGTCAGGAGGGAACCGTACACCAATAAAGATTTTAATGCGTTGCATCAGTTGCATTTAACATTTGAGTGGTTTTGCATGATTATTGCAATTAATTTTATTGCATTAAACATCCCAGGAGGCTGCAATATTTCTTTAATGCAAGGCCATCACTGCATTTAACTTTGCAGCAGTCTGCAATGTTATCATAATACGATGCATTAGTTGCATTGAACATTTGAGAGATTTTGCATGATTATTACAATGATTTTAATGCGTTTAATACCCCAGAACAGCTGCAATTTTGCTTTAATGCAAGGCCTGCGCTGTATTTAACATTGCAGGAGCCTGCAGAGTTGTTCTAATGCATTGCATTAATTGCATTTAACATTTGAGAGGTTTTGCAAAATTATTGCAATTAATTCTATTGCATTTAACATCCCAGGGGGTTGCAATATTGCTTTAATGCAACGCCAGCGCTGCATTTAACAATGCAGCAGCCTGCAACGTTATCCTAATACGATGCATTAGTCGCATTTAACATTTGAGAGATTTTGCAGGATTATTATTGCATTTCACATCGCAGGGTGTTGCAATATTTCTTTAATGCAAGGCGATCACTGCATTTAACATTGCAGCAGTCTGAAAAGTCATCCTAATGCGATGCATTTGTTGCATTTAACATTTGAGAGGTTTTGCAAAATTATTGCAATTAATTTAATGCATATTACATCCATTGGGGGTAGCTAGGTGACTTTAATGCAAGGCCATCACTGCATTTAACATTGCAGCAGCCTGCAAAGTTATCCTAATGCGGTGCATCAATTGCATTTAACATTTGAGAGGTTTTGCATGATTATTGCAATGATTTTTTAATGCATTTCACATCCCAGCGTGGTGTAATATTGCATTAATGCAAGGCCATCACTGCATTTAACATTACAGCAACCGTACACCAATAAAGATCTTTCCACAGACAGCACGCGGCACTTGTTTATAACGCCCACACCAGACACCAGACACAAACCCAAACACAAACCCAAACACAGACCCAAACACAAACCCAAACACAGACCCAAACACAGACCCAAACACAGACCCAAACACAGACTCAAACACAGACCCAAACACACACCCACACACAGACACACACACAGACACACACACAGACCCACACACATCAGACACACTTCCCGGAAGCACTTCCAAATGCCGGATAGTCTCCTCCCTGCCCTGGAGGTTCAGCTACGTGCCGGGGGTAGTAAATACAATAATAATACCATAGTAATAATAATTAATATTATTAATAATAATAAGAATTAATCAAAGATTGATTGATTGATCGATCGGTGGGTGGGTGGATGGATGTCAGGAGGGAACCGTACACCAATAAAGATTTTAATGCGTTGCATCAGTTGCATTTAACATTTGAGTGGTTTTGCATGATTATTGCAATTAATTTTATTGCATTAAACATCCCAGGAGGCTGCAATATTTCTTTAATGCAAGGCCATCACTGCATTTAACTTTGCAGCAGTCTGCAATGTTATCATAATACGATGCATTAGTTGCAATGAACATTTGAGAGATTTTGCATGATTATTACAATGATTTTAATGCGTTTAATACCCCAGAACAGCTGCAATTTTGCTTTAATGCAAGGCCTGCGCTGTATTTAACATTGCAGGAGCCTGCAGAGTTGTTCTAATGCGTTGCATTAATTGCATTTAACATTTGAGAGGTTTTGCAAAATTATTGCAATTAATTCTATTGCATTTAACATCCCAGGGGGTTGCAATATTGCTTTAATGCAACGCCAGCGCTGCATTTAACAATGCAGCAGCCTGCAACGTTATCCTAATACAATGCATTAGTCGCATTTAACATTTGAGAGATTTTGCAGGATTATTATTGCATTTCACATCGCAGGGTGTTGCAATATTTCTTTAATGCAAGGCGATCACTGCATTTAACATTGCAGCAGTCTGAAAAGTCATCCTAATGCGATGCATTTGTTGCATTTAACATTTGAGAGGTTTTGCAAAATTATTGCAATTAATTTAATGCATATTACATCCATTGGGGGTAGCTAGGTGACTTTAATGCAAGGCCATCACTGCATTTAACATTGCAGCAGCCTGCAAAGTTATCCTAATGCGGTGCATCAATTGCATTTAACATTTGAGAGGTTTTGCATGATTATTGCAATGATTTTTTAATGCATTTCACATCCCAGCGTGGTGTAATATTGCATTAATGCAAGGCCATCACTGCATTTAACATTACAGCAACCGTACACCAATAAAGATCTTTCCACAGACAGCACGCGGCACTTGTTTATAACGCCCACACCAGACACCAGACACAAACCCAAACACAAACCCAAACACAGACCCAAACACAAACCCAAACACAGACCCAAACACAGACCCAAACACAGACCCAAACACAGACTCAAACACAGACCCAAACACACACCCACACACAGACACACACACAGACACACACACAGACCCACACACATCAGACACACTTCCCGGAAGCACTTCCAAATGCCGGATAGTCTCCTCCCTGCCCTGGAGGTTCAGCTACGTGCCGGGGGTAGTAAATACAATAATAATACCATAGTAATAATAATTAATATTATTAATAATAAGAAGAATTAATCAAAGATTGATTGATTGATTGATCGGTGGGTGGGTGGATGGATGTCAGGAGGGAACCGTACACCAATAAAGATTTTAATGCGTTGCATCAGTTGCATTTAACATTTGAGTGGTTTTGCATGATTATTGCAATTAATTTTATTGCATTAAACATCCCAGGAGGCTGCAATATTTCTTTAATGCAAGGCCATCACTGCATTTAACTTTGCAGCAGTCTGCAATGTTATCATAATACGATGCATTAGTTGCATTGAACATTTGAGAGATTTTGCATGATTATTACAATGATTTTAATGCGTTTAATACCCCAGAACAGCTGCAATTTTGCTTTAATGCAAGGCCTGCGCTGTATTTAACATTGCAGGAGCCTGCAGAGTTGTTCTAATGCGTTGCATTAATTGCATTTAACATTTGAGAGGTTTTGCAAAATTATTGCAATTAATTCTATTGCATTTAACATCCCAGGGGGTTGCAATATTGCTTTAATGCAACGCCAGCGCTGCATTTAACAATGCAGCAGCCTGCAACGTTATCCTAATACAATGCATTAGTCGCATTTAACATTTGAGAGATGTTGCAGGATTATTATTGCATTTCACATCGCAGGGTGTTGCAATATTTCTTTAATGCAAGGCGATCACTGCATTTAACATTGCAGCAGTCTGAAAAGTCATCCTAATGCGATGCATTTGTTGCATTTAACATTTGAGAGGTTTTGCAAAATTATTGCAATTAATTTAATGCATATTACATCCATTGGGGGTAGCTAGGTGACTTTAATGCAAGGCCATCACTGCATTTAACATTGCAGCAGCCTGCAAAGTTATCCTAATGCGGTGCATCAATTGCATTTAACATTTGAGAGGTTTTGCATGATTATTGCAATGATTTTTTAATGCATTTCACATCCCAGCGTGGTGTAATATTGCATTAATGCAAGGCCATCACTGCATTTAACATTACAGCAACCGTACACCAATAAAGATCTTTCCACAGACAGCACGCGGCACTTGTTTATAACACCCACACCAGACACCAGACACAAACCCAAACACAAACCCAAACACAGACCCAAACACAAACCCAAACACAGACCCAAACACAGACCCAAACACAGACCCAAACACAGACTCAAACACAGACCCAAACACACACCCACACACAGACACACACACAGACACACACACAGACCCACACACATCAGACACACTTCCCGGAAGCACTTCCAAATGCCGGATAGTCTCCTCCCTGCCCTGGAGGTTCAGCTACGTGCCGGGGGTAGTAAATACAATAATAATACCATAGTAATAATAATTAATATTATTAATAATAATAAGAATTAATCAAAGATTGATTGATTGATCGATCGGTGGGTGGGTGGATGGATGTCAGGAGGGAACCGTACACCAATAAAGATTTTAATGCGTTGCATCAGTTGCATTTAACATTTGAGTGGTTTTGCATGATTATTGCAATTAATTTTATTGCATTAAACATCCCAGGAGGCTGCAATATTTCTTTAATGCAAGGCCATCACTGCATTTAACTTTGCAGCAGTCTGAAATGTTATCATAATACGATGCATTAGTTGCATTGAACATTTGAGAGATTTTGCATGATTATAACAATGATTTTAATGCGTTTAATACCCCCAGAACAGCTGCAATTTTGCTTTAATGCAAGGCCTGCGCTGTATTTAACATTGCAGGAGCCTGCAGAGTTGTTCTAATGCGTTGCATTAATTGCATTTAACATTTGAGAGGTTTTGCAAAATTATTGCAATTAATTTTATTGCATTTAACATCCCAGGGGGTTGCAATATTGCTTTAATGCAACGCCAGCGCTGCATTTAACAATGCAGCAGCCTGCAAAGTTATCCTAATACGATGTATTAGTCGCATTTAACATTTGAGAGGTTTTGCAGGATTATTATTGCATTTCACATCGCAGGGTGTTGCAATATTTCTTTAATGCAAGGCGATCACTGCATTTAACATTGCAGCAGTCTGAAAAGTCATCCTAATGCGATGCATTTGTTGCATTTAACATTTGAGAGGTTTTGCAAAATTATTGCAATTAATTTAATGCATATTACATCCATTGGGGGTAGCTAGGTGACTTTAATGCAAGGCCATCACTGCATTTAACATTGCAGCAGCCTGCAAAGTTATCCTAATGCGGTGCATCAATTGCATTTAACATTTGAGAGGTTTTGCATGATTATTGCAATGATTTTTTAATGCATTTCACATCCCAGCGTGGTGTAATATTGCATTAATGCAAGGCCATCACTGCATTTAACATTACAGCAACCGTACACCAATAAAGATCTTTCCACAGACAGCACGCGGCACTTGTTTATAACGCCCACACCAGACACCAGACACAAACCCAAACACAAACCCAAACACAGACCCAAACACAAACCCAAACACAGACCCAAACACAGACCCAAACACAGACCCAAACACAGACTCAAACACAGACCCAAACACACACCCACACACAGACACACACACAGACACACACACAGACCCACACACATCAGACACACTTCCCGGAAGCACTTCCAAATGCCGGATAGTCTCCTCCCTGCCCTGGAGGTTCAGCTACGTGCCGGGGGTAGTAAATACAATAATAATACCATAGTAATAATAATTAATATTATTAATAATAATAAGAATTAATCAAAGATTGATTGATTGATCGATCGGTGGGTGGGTGGATGGATGTCAGGAGGGAACCGTACACCAATAAAGATTTTAATGCGTTGCATCAGTTGCATTTAACATTTGAGTGGTTTTGCATGATTATTGCAATTAATTTTATTGCATTAAACATCCCAGGAGGCTGCAATATTTCTTTAATGCAAGGCCATCACTGCATTTAACTTTGCAGCAGTCTGCAATGTTATCATAATACGATGCATTAGTTGCATTGAACATTTGAGAGATTTTGCATGATTATTACAATGATTTTAATGCGTTTAATACCCCAGAACAGCTGCAATTTTGCTTTAATGCAAGGCCTGCGCTGTATTTAACATTGCAGGAGCCTGCAGAGTTGTTCTAATGCGTTGCATTAATTGCATTTAACATTTGAGAGGTTTTGCAAAATTATTGCAATTAATTCTATTGCATTTAACATCCCAGGGGGTTGCAATATTGCTTTAATGCAACGCCAGCGCTGCATTTAACAATGCAGCAGCCTGCAACGTTATCCTAATACAATGCATTAGTCGCATTTAACATTTGAGAGATGTTGCAGGATTATTATTGCATTTCACATCGCAGGGTGTTGCAATATTTCTTTAATGCAAGGCGATCACTGCATTTAACATTGCAGCAGTCTGAAAAGTCATCCTAATGCGATGCATTTGTTGCATTTAACATTTGAGAGGTTTTGCAAAATTATTGCAATTAATTTAATGCATATTACATCCATTGGGGGTAGCTAGGTGACTTTAATGCAAGGCCATCACTGCATTTAACATTGCAGCAGCCTGCAAAGTTATCCTAATGCGGTGCATCAATTGCATTTAACATTTGAGAGGTTTTGCATGATTATTGCAATGATTTTTTAATGCATTTCACATCCCAGCGTGGTGTAATATTGCATTAATGCAAGGCCATCACTGCATTTAACATTACAGCAACCGTACACCAATAAAGATCTTTCCACAGACAGCACGCGGCACTTGTTTATAACGCCCACACCAGACACCAGACACAAACCCAAACACAAACCCAAACACAGACCCAAACACAAACCCAAACACAGACCCAAACACAGACCCAAACACAGACCCAAACACAGACTCAAACACAGACCCAAACACACACCCACACACAGACACACACACAGACACACACACAGACCCACACACATCAGACACACTTCCCGGAAGCACTTCCAAATGCCGGATAGTCTCCTCCCTGCCCTGGAGGTTCAGCTACGTGCCGGGGGTAGTAAATACAATAATAATACCATAGTAATAATAATTAATATTATTAATAATAATAAGAATTAATCAAAGATTGATTGATTGATCGATCGGTGGGTGGGTGGATGGATGTCAGGAGGGAACCGTACACCAATAAAGATTTTAATGCGTTGCATCAGTTGCATTTAACATTTGAGTGGTTTTGCATGATTATTGCAATTAATTTTATTGCATTAAACATCCCAGGAGGCTGCAATATTTCTTTAATGCAAGGCCATCACTGCATTTAACTTTGCAGCAGTCTGAAATGTTATCATAATACGATGCATTAGTTGCATTGAACATTTGAGAGATTTTGCATGATTATAACAATGATTTTAATGCGTTTAATACCCCCAGAACAGCTGCAATTTTGCTTTAATGCAAGGCCTGCGCTGTATTTAACATTGCAGGAGCCTGCAGAGTTGTTCTAATGCGTTGCATTAATTGCATTTAACATTTGAGAGGTTTTGCAAAATTATTGCAATTAATTTTATTGCATTTAACATCCCAGGGGGTTGCAATATTGCTTTAATGCAACGCCAGCGCTGCATTTAACAATGCAGCAGCCTGCAACGTTATCCTAATACGATGTATTAGTCGCATTTAACATTTGAGAGGTTTTGCAGGATTATTATTGCATTTCACATCGCAGGGTGTTGCAATATTTCTTTAATGCAAGGCGATCACTGCATTTAACATTGCAGCAGCCTGAAAAGTCATCCTAATGCGATGCATTTGTTGCATTTAACATTTGAGAGGTTTTGCAAAATTATTGCAATTAATTTAATGCATATTACATCCATTGGGGGTAGCTAGGTGACTTTAATGCAAGGCCATCACTGCATTTAACATTGCAGCAGCCTGCAAAGTTATCCTAATGCGATGCATCAATTGCATTTAACATTTGAGAGGTTTTGCATGATTATTGCAATGATTTTTTAATGCATTTCACATCCCAGGGTGGTGTAATATTGCATTAATGCAAGGCCATCACTGCATTTAACATTACAGCAACCGTACACCAATAAAGATCTTTCCACAGACAGCACGCGGCACTTGTTTATAACGCCCACACCAGACACCAGACACAAACCCAAACACAAACCCAAACACAAACCCAAACACAGACCCAAACATAAATCCAAACACAAACCCAAACACAGACCCAAACACAGACCCAAACACAGACCCAAACACAGACTCAAACACAGACCCAAACACACACCCACACACAGACACACACACAGACACACACACAGACCCACACACATCAGACACACTTCCCGGAAGCACTTCCAAATGCCGGATAGTCTCCTCCCTGCCCTGGAGGTTCAGCTACGTGCCGGGGGTAGTAAATACAATAATAATACCATAGTAATAATAATTAATATTATTAATAATAATAAGAATTAATCAAAGATTGATTGATTGATCGATCGGTGGGTGGGTGGATGGATGTCAGGAGGGAACCGTACACCAATAAAGATTTTAATGCGTTGCATCAGTTGCATTTAACATTTGAGTGGTTTTGCATGATTATTGCAATTAATTTTATTGCATTAAACATCCCAGGAGGCTGCAATATTTCTTTAATGCAAGGCCATCACTGCATTTAACTTTGCAGCAGTCTGAAATGTTATCATAATACGATGCATTAGTTGCATTGAACATTTGAGAGATTTTGCATGATTATTACAATGATTTTAATGCGTTTAATACCCCAGAACAGCTGCAATTTTGCTTTAATGCAAGGCCTGCGCTGTATTTAACATTGCAGGAGCCTGCAGAGTTGTTCTAATGCGTTGCATTAATTGCATTTAACATTTGAGAGGTTTTCCAAACTTATTGCAATTAATTCTATTGCATTTAACATCCCAGGGGGTTGCAATATTGCTTTAATGCAACGCCAGCGCTGCATTTAACAATGCAGCAGCCTGCAACGTTATCCTAATACGATGCATTAGTCGCATTTAACATTTGAGAGATTTTGCAGGATTATTATTGCATTTCACATCGCAGGGTGTTGCAATATTTCTTTAATGCAAGGCGATCACTGCATTTAACATTGCAGTAGTCTGAAAAGTCATCCTAATGCGATGCATTTGTTGCATTTAACATTTGAGAGGTTTTGCAAAATTATTGCAATTAATTTAATGCATATTACTTCCATTGGGGGTAGCTAGGTGACTTTAATGCAAGGCCATCACTGCATTTAACATTGCAGCAGCCTGCAAAGTTATCCTAATGCGGTGTATCAATTGCATTTAACATTTGAGAGGTTTTGCATGATTATTGCAATGATTTTTTAATGCATTTCACATCCCAGGGTGGTGTAATATTGCATTAATGCAAGGCCATCACTGCATTTAACATTACAGCAACCGTACACCAAAAAAGATCTTTCCACAGACAGCACGCGGCACTTGTTTATAACGCCCACACCAGACACCAGACACAAACCCAAACACAAACCCAAACACAGACCCAAACACAAACCCAAACACAGACCCAAACACAGACCCAAACACAGACTCAAACACAGACCCAAACACACACCCACACACAGACACACACACAGACACACACACAGACCCACACACATCAGACACACTTCCCGGAAGCACTTCCAAATGCCGGATAGTCTCCTCCCTGCCCTGGAGGTTCAGCTACGTGCCGGGGGTAGTAAATACAATAATAATACCATAGTAATAATAATTAATATTATTAATAATAATAAGAATTAATCAAAGATTGATTGATTGATCGATCGGTGGGTGGGTGGATGGATGTCAGGAGGGAACCGTACACCAATAAAGATTTTAATGCGTTGCATCAGTTGCATTTAACATTTGAGTGGTTTTGCATGATTATTGCAATTAATTTTATTGCATTAAACATCCCAGGAGGCTGCAATATTTCTTTAATGCAAGGCCATCACTGCATTTAACTTTGCAGCAGTCTGAAATGTTATCATAATACGATGCATTAGTTGCATTGAACATTTGAGAGATTTTGCATGATTATTACAATGATTTTAATGCGTTTAATACCCCAGAACAGCTGCAATTTTGCTTTAATGCAAGGCCTGCGCTGTATTTAACATTGCAGGAGCCTGCAGAGTTGTTCTAATGCGTTGCATTAATTGCATTTAACATTTGAGAGGTTTTCCAAAATTATTGCAATTAATTCTATTGCATTTAACATCCCAGGGGGTTGCAATATTGCTTTAATGCAACGCCAGCGCTGCATTTAACAATGCAGCAGCCTGCAACGTTATCCTAATACGATGCATTAGTCGCATTTAACATTTGAGAGATTTTGCAGGATTATTATTGCATTTCACATCGCAGGGTGTTGCAATATTTCTTTAATGCAAGGCGATCACTGCATTTAACATTGCAGTAGTCTGAAAAGTCATCCTAATGCGATGCATTTGTTGCATTTAACATTTGAGAGGTTTTGCAAAATTATTGCAATTAATTTAATGCATATTACTTCCATTGGGGGTAGCTAGGTGACTTTAATGCAAGGCCATCACTGCATTTAACATTGCAGCAGCCTGCAAAGTTATCCTAATGCGGTGTATCAATTGCATTTAACATTTGAGAGGTTTTGCATGATTATTGCAATGATTTTTTAATGCATTTCACATCCCAGGGTGGTGTAATATTGCATTAATGCAAGGCCATCACTGCATTTAACATTACAGCAACCGTACACCAATAAAGATCTTTCCACAGACAGCACGCGGCACTTGTTTATAACGCCCACACCAGACACCAGACACAAACCCAAACACAAACCCAAACACAGACCCAAACATAAATCCAAACACAAACCCAAACACAGACCCAAACACAGACCCAAACACAGACTCAAACACAGACCCAAACACACACCCACACACAGACACACACACAGACACACACACAGACCCACACACATCAGACACACTTCCCGGAAGCACTTCCAAATGCCGGATAGTCTCCTCCCTGCCCTGGAGGTTCAGCTACGTGCCGGGGGTAGTAAATACAATAATAATACTATAGTAATAATAATTAATATTATTAATAATAATAAGAATTAATCAAAGATTGATTGATTGATCGATCGGTGGGTGTGTGGATGGATGTCAGGAGGGAACCGTACACCAATAAAGATTTTAATGCGTTGCATCAGTTGCATTTAACATTTGAGTGGTTTTGCATGATTATTGCAATTAATTTTATTGCGTTAAACATCCCAGGAGGCTGCAATATTTCTTTAATGCAAGGCCATCACTGCATTTAACTTTGCAGCAGTCTGAAATGTTATCATAATACGATGCATTAGTTGCATTGAACATTTGAGAGATTTTGCATGATTATTACAATGATTTTAATGCGTTTAATACCCCAGAACAGCTGCAATTTTGCTTTAATGCAAGGCCTGCGCTGCATTTAACATTGCAGGAGCCTGCAGAGTTGTTCTAATGCGTTGCATTAATCGCATTTAACATTTGAGAGGTTTTGCAAAATTATTGCAATTAATTTTATTGCATTTAACATCGCAGGGGGTTGCAATATTGCTTTAATGCAACACCAGCGCTGCATTTAACAATGCAGCAGCCTGCAACGTTATCCAAATATGATGCATTAGTCGCATTTAACATTTGAGAGGTTTTGCAGGATTATTATTGCATTTCACATCGCAGGGTGTTGCAATATTTCTTTAATGCAAGGCGATCACTGCATTTAACATTGCAGCAGTCTGAAAAGTCATCCTAATGCGATGCATTTGTTGCATTTAACATTTGAGAGGTTTTGCAAAATTATTGCAATTAATTTAATGCATATTACATCCATTGGGGGTAGCTAGGTGACTTTAATGCAAGGCCATCACTGCATTTAACATTGCAGCAGCCTGCAAAGTTTTCCTAATGCGGTGCATCAATTGCATTTAACATTTGAGAGGTTTTGCATGATTATTGCAATGATTTTTTAATGCATTTCACATCCCAGGGTGGTGTAATATTGCATTAATGCAAGGCCATCACTGCATTTAACATTACAGCAACCGTACACCAATAAAGATCTTTCCACAGACAGCACGCGGCACTTGTTTATAACGCCCACACCAGACACCAGACACAAACCCAAACACAAACCCAAACACAAACCCAAACACAGACCCAAACACAAATCCAAACACAAACCCAAACACAGACCCAAACACAGACCCAAACACAGACCCAAACACAGACTCACACACAGACCCACACACATCAGACACACTTCCCGGAAGCACTTCCAAATGCCGGATAGTCTCCTCCCTGCCCTGGAGGTTCAGCTACGTGCCGGGGGTAGTAAATACAATAATAATACCATAGTAATAATAATTAATATTATTAATAATAATAAGAATTAATCAAAGATTGATTGATTGATCGATCGGTGGGTGGGTGGATGGATGTCAGGAGGGAACCGTACACCAATAAAGATTTTAATGCGTTGCATCAGTTGCATTTAACATTTGAGTGGTTTTGCATGATTATTGCAATTAATTTTATTGCATTAAACATCCCAGGAGGCTGCAATATTTCTTTAATGCAAGGCCATCACTGCATTTAACTTTGCAGCAGTCTGAAATGTTATCATAATACGATGCATTAGTTGCATTGAACATTTGAGAGATTTTGCATGATTATTACAATGATTTTAATGCGTTTAATACCCCAGAACAGCTGCAATTTTGCTTTAATGCAAGGCCTGCGCTGTATTTAACATTGCAGGAGCCTGCAGAGTTGTTCTAATGCGTTGCATTAATTGCATTTAACATTTGAGAGGTTTTCCAAAATTATTGCAATTAATTCTATTGCATTTAACATCCCAGGGGGTTGCAATATTGCTTTAATGCAACGCCAGCGCTGCATTTAACAATGCAGCAGCCTGCAACGTTATCCTAATACGATGCATTAGTCGCATTTAACATTTGAGAGATTTTGCAGGATTATTATTGCATTTCACATCGCAGGGTGTTGCAATATTTCTTTAATGCAAGGCGATCACTGCATTTAACATTGCAGTAGTCTGAAAAGTCATCCTAATGCGATGCATTTGTTGCATTTAACATTTGAGAGGTTTTGCAAAATTATTGCAATTAATTTAATGCATATTACTTCCATTGGGGGTAGCTAGGTGACTTTAATGCAAGGCCATCACTGCATTTAACATTGCAGCAGCCTGCAAAGTTATCCTAATGCGGTGTATCAATTGCATTTAACATTTGAGAGGTTTTGCATGATTATTGCAATGATTTTTTAATGCATTTCACATCCCAGGGTGGTGTAATATTGCATTAATGCAAGGCCATCACTGCATTTAACATTACAGCAACCGTACACCAATAAAGATCTTTCCACAGACAGCACGCGGCACTTGTTTATAACGCCCACACCAGACACCAGACACAAACCCAAACACAAACCCAAACACAGACCCAAACATAAATCCAAACACAAACCCAAACACAGACCCAAACACAGACCCAAACACAGACTCAAACACAGACCCAAACACACACCCACACACAGACACACACACAGACACACACACAGACCCACACACATCAGACACACTTCCCGGAAGCACTTCCAAATGCCGGATAGTCTCCTCCCTGCCCTGGAGGTTCAGCTACGTGCCGGGGGTAGTAAATACAATAATAATACTATAGTAATAATAATTAATATTATTAATAATAATAAGAATTAATCAAAGATTGATTGATTGATCGATCGGTGGGTGTGTGGATGGATGTCAGGAGGGAACCGTACACCAATAAAGATTTTAATGCGTTGCATCAGTTGCATTTAACATTTGAGTGGTTTTGCATGATTATTGCAATTAATTTTATTGCGTTAAACATCCCAGGAGGCTGCAATATTTCTTTAATGCAAGGCCATCACTGCATTTAACTTTGCAGCAGTCTGAAATGTTATCATAATACGATGCATTAGTTGCATTGAACATTTGAGAGATTTTGCATGATTATTACAATGATTTTAATGCGTTTAATACCCCAGAACAGCTGCAATTTTGCTTTAATGCAAGGCCTGCGCTGCATTTAACATTGCAGGAGCCTGCAGAGTTGTTCTAATGCGTTGCATTAATCGCATTTAACATTTGAGAGGTTTTGCAAAATTATTGCAATTAATTTTATTGCATTTAACATCGCAGGGGGTTGCAATATTGCTTTAATGCAACACCAGCGCTGCATTTAACAATGCAGCAGCCTGCAACGTTATCCAAATATGATGCATTAGTCGCATTTAACATTTGAGAGGTTTTGCAGGATTATTATTGCATTTCACATCGCAGGGTGTTGCAATATTTCTTTAATGCAAGGCGATCACTGCATTTAACATTGCAGCAGTCTGAAAAGTCATCCTAATGCGATGCATTTGTTGCATTTAACATTTGAGAGGTTTTGCAAAATTATTGCAATTAATTTAATGCATATTACATCCATTGGGGGTAGCTAGGTGACTTTAATGCAAGGCCATCACTGCATTTAACATTGCAGCAGCCTGCAAAGTTTTCCTAATGCGGTGCATCAATTGCATTTAACATTTGAGAGGTTTTGCATGATTATTGCAATGATTTTTTAATGCATTTCACATCCCAGGGTGGTGTAATATTGCATTAATGCAAGGCCATCACTGCATTTAACATTACAGCAACCGTACACCAATAAAGATCTTTCCACAGACAGCACGCGGCACTTGTTTATAACGCCCACACCAGACACCAGACACAAACCCAAACACAAACCCAAACACAAACCCAAACACAGACCCAAACACAAATCCAAACACAAACCCAAACACAGACCCAAACACAGACCCAAACACAGACCCAAACACAGACTCACACACAGACCCACACACATCAGACACACTTCCCGGAAGCACTTCCAAATGCCGGATAGTCTCCTCCCTGCCCTGGAGGTTCAGCTACGTGCCGGGGGTAGTAAATACAATAATAATACCATAGTAATAATAATTAATATTATTAATAATAATAAGAATTAATCAAAGATTGATTGATTGATCGATCGGTGGGTGGGTGGATGGATGTCAGGAGGGAACCGTACACCAATAAAGATTTTAATGCGTTGCATCAGTTGCATTTAACATTTGAGTGGTTTTGCATGATTATTGCAATTAATTTTATTGCATTAAACATCCCAGGAGGCTGCAATATTTCTTTAATGCAAGGCCATCACTGCATTTAACTTTGCAGCAGTCTGAAATGTTATCATAATACGATGCATTAGTTGCATTGAACATTTGAGAGATTTTGCATGATTATTACAATGATTTTAATGCGTTTAATACCCCAGAACAGCTGCAATTTTGCTTTAATGCAAGGCCTGCGCTGTATTTAACATTGCAGGAGCCTGCAGAGTTGTTCTAATGCGTTGCATTAATTGCATTTAACATTTGAGAGGTTTTCCAAAATTATTGCAATTAATTCTATTGCATTTAACATCCCAGGGGGTTGCAATATTGCTTTAATGCAACGCCAGCGCTGCATTTAACAATGCAGCAGCCTGCAACGTTATCCTAATACGATGCATTAGTCGCATTTAACATTTGAGAGATTTTGCAGGATTATTATTGCATTTCACATCGCAGGGTGTTGCAATATTTCTTTAATGCAAGGCGATCACTGCATTTAACATTGCAGTAGTCTGAAAAGTCATCCTAATGCGATGCATTTGTTGCATTTAACATTTGAGAGGTTTTGCAAAATTATTGCAATTAATTTAATGCATATTACTTCCATTGGGGGTAGCTAGGTGACTTTAATGCAAGGCCATCACTGCATTTAACATTGCAGCAGCCTGCAAAGTTATCCTAATGCGGTGTATCAATTGCATTTAACATTTGAGAGGTTTTGCATGATTATTGCAATGATTTTTTAATGCATTTCACATCCCAGGGTGGTGTAATATTGCATTAATGCAAGGCCATCACTGCATTTAACATTACAGCAACCGTACACCAATAAAGATCTTTCCACAGACAGCACGCGGCACTTGTTTATAACGCCCACACCAGACACCAGACACAAACCCAAACACAAACCCAAACACAGACCCAAACATAAATCCAAACACAAACCCAAACACAGACCCAAACACAGACCCAAACACAGACTCAAACACAGACCCAAACACACACCCACACACAGACACACACACAGACACACACACAGACCCACACACATCAGACACACTTCCCGGAAGCACTTCCAAATGCCGGATAGTCTCCTCCCTGCCCTGGAGGTTCAGCTACGTGCCGGGGGTAGTAAATACAATAATAATACTATAGTAATAATAATTAATATTATTAATAATAATAAGAATTAATCAAAGATTGATTGATTGATCGATCGGTGGGTGTGTGGATGGATGTCAGGAGGGAACCGTACACCAATAAAGATTTTAATGCGTTGCATCAGTTGCATTTAACATTTGAGTGGTTTTGCATGATTATTGCAATTAATTTTATTGCGTTAAACATCCCAGGAGGCTGCAATATTTCTTTAATGCAAGGCCATCACTGCATTTAACTTTGCAGCAGTCTGAAATGTTATCATAATACGATGCATTAGTTGCATTGAACATTTGAGAGATTTTGCATGATTATTACAATGATTTTAATGCGTTTAATACCCCAGAACAGCTGCAATTTTGCTTTAATGCAAGGCCTGCGCTGCATTTAACATTGCAGGAGCCTGCAGAGTTGTTCTAATGCGTTGCATTAATCGCATTTAACATTTGAGAGGTTTTGCAAAATTATTGCAATTAATTTTATTGCATTTAACATCGCAGGGGGTTGCAATATTGCTTTAATGCAACACCAGCGCTGCATTTAACAATGCAGCAGCCTGCAACGTTATCCAAATATGATGCATTAGTCGCATTTAACATTTGAGAGGTTTTGCAGGATTATTATTGCATTTCACATCGCAGGGTGTTGCAATATTTCTTTAATGCAAGGCGATCACTGCATTTAACATTGCAGCAGTCTGAAAAGTCATCCTAATGCGATGCATTTGTTGCATTTAACATTTGAGAGGTTTTGCAAAATTATTGCAATTAATTTAATGCATATTACATCCATTGGGGGTAGCTAGGTGACTTTAATGCAAGGCCATCACTGCATTTAACATTGCAGCAGCCTGCAAAGTTTTCCTAATGCGGTGCATCAATTGCATTTAACATTTGAGAGGTTTTGCATGATTATTGCAATGATTTTTTAATGCATTTCACATCCCAGGGTGGTGTAATATTGCATTAATGCAAGGCCATCACTGCATTTAACATTACAGCAACCGTACACCAATAAAGATCTTTCCACAGACAGCACGCGGCACTTGTTTATAACGCCCACACCAGACACCAGACACAAACCCAAACACAAACCCAAACACAAACCCAAACACAGACCCAAACACAAATCCAAACACAAACCCAAACACAGACCCAAACACAGACCCAAACACAGACCCAAACACAGACTCACACACAGACCCACACACATCAGACACACTTCCCGGAAGCACTTCCAAATGCCGGATAGTCTCCTCCCTGCCCTGGAGGTTCAGCTACGTGCCGGGGGTAGTAAATACAATAATAATACCATAGTAATAATAATTAATATTATTAATAATAATAAGAATTAATCAAAGATTGATTGATTGATCGATCGGTGGGTGGGTGGATGGATGTCAGGAGGGAACCGTACACCAATAAAGATTTTAATGCGTTGCATCAGTTGCATTTAACATTTGAGTGGTTTTGCATGATTATTGCAATTAATTTTATTGCATTAAACATCCCAGGAGGCTGCAATATTTCTTTAATGCAAGGCCATCACTGCATTTAACTTTGCAGCAGTCTGAAATGTTATCATAATACGATGCATTAGTTGCATTGAACATTTGAGAGATTTTGCATGATTATAACAATGATTTTAATGCGTTTAATACCCCCAGAACAGCTGCAATTTTGCTTTAATGCAAGGCCTGCGCTGTATTTAACATTGCAGGAGCCTGCAGAGTTGTTCTAATGCGTTGCATTAATTGCATTTAACATTTGAGAGGTTTTGCAAAATTATTGCAATTAATTTTATTGCATTTAACATCCCAGGGGGTTGCAATATTGCTTTAATGCAACGCCAGCGCTGCATTTAACAATGCAGCAGCCTGCAAAGTTATCCTAATACGATGTATTAGTCGCATTTAACATTTGAGAGGTTTTGCAGGATTATTATTGCATTTCACATCGCAGGGTGTTGCAATATTTCTTTAATGCAAGGCGATCACTGCATTTAACATTGCAGCAGTCTGAAAAGTCATCCTAATGCGATGCATTTGTTGCATTTAACATTTGAGAGGTTTTGCAAAATTATTGCAATTAATTTAATGCATATTACATCCATTGGGGGTAGCTAGGTGACTTTAATGCAAGGCCATCACTGCATTTAACATTGCAGCAGCCTGCAAAGTTATCCTAATGCGGTGCATCAATTGCATTTAACATTTGAGAGGTTTTGCATGATTATTGCAATGATTTTTTAATGCATTTCACATCCCAGGGTGGTGTAATATTGCATTAATGCAAGGCCATCACTGCATTTAACATGACAGCAACCGTACACCAATAAAGATCTTTCCACAGACAGCACGCGGCACTTGTTTATAACGCCCACACCAGACACCAGACACAAACCCAAACACAAACCCAAACACAAACCCAAACACAGACCCAAACATAAATCCAAACACAAACCCAAACACAGACCCAAACACAGACCCAAACACAGACTCAAACACAGACCCAAACACACACCCACACACAGACACACACACAGACACACACACAGACCCACACACATCAGACACACTTCCCGGAAGCACTTCCAAATGCCGGATAGTCTCCTCCCTGCCCTGGAGGTTCAGCTACGTGCCGGGGGTAGTAAATACAATAATAATACTATAGTAATAATAATTAATATTATTAATAATAATAAGAATTAATCAAAGATTGATTGATTGATCGATCGGTGGGTGTGTGGATGGATGTCAGGAGGGAACCGTACACCAATAAAGATTTTAATGCGTTGCATCAGTTGCATTTAACATTTGAGTGGTTTTGCATGATTATTGCAATTAATTTTATTGCATTAAACATCCCAGGAGGCTGCAATATTTCTTTAATGCAAGGCCATCACTGCATTTAACTTTGCAGCAGTCTGAAATGTTATCATAATACGATGCATTAGTTGCATTGAACATTTGAGAGATTTTGCATGATTATTACAATGATTTTAATGCGTTTAATACCCCAGAACAGCTGCAATTTTGCTTTAATGCAAGGCCTGCGCTGCATTTAACATTGCAGGAGCCTGCATAGTTGTTCTAATGCGTTGCATTAATCGCATTTAACATTTGAGAGGTTTTGCAAAATTATTGCAATTAATTTTATTGCATTTAACATCGCAGGGGGTTGCAATATTGCTTTAATGCAACACCAGCGCTGCATTTAACAATGCAGCAGCCTGCAACGTTATCCAAATATGATGCATTAGTCGCATTTAACATTTGAGAGGTTTTGCAGGATTATTATTGCATTTCACATCGCAGGGTGTTGCAATATTTCTTTAATGCAAGGCGATCACTGCATTTAACATTGCAGCAGTCTGAAAAGTCATCCTAATGCGATGCATTTGTTGCATTTAACATTTGAGAGGTTTTGCAAAATTATTGCAATTAATTTAATGCATATTACATCCATTGGGGGTAGCTAGGTGACTTTAATGCAAGGCCATCACTGCATTTAACATTGCAGCAGCCTGCAAAGTTATCCTAATGCGGTGCATCAATTGCATTTAACATTTGAGAGGTTTTGCATGATTATTGCAATGATTTTTTAATGCATTTCACATCCCAGGGTGGTGTAATATTGCATTAATGCAAGGCCATCACTGCATTTAACATGACAGCAACCGTACACCAATAAAGATCTTTCCACAGACAGCACGCGGCACTTGTTTATAACGCCCACACCAGACACCAGACACAAACCCAAACACAAACCCAAACACAAACCCAAACACAGACCCAAACATAAATCCAAACACAAACCCAAACACAGACCCAAACACAGACCCAAACACAGACCCAAACACAGACTCAAACACAGACCCAAACACACACCCACACACAGACACACACACAGACACACACACAGACCCACACACATCAGACACACTTCCCGGAAGCACTTCCAAATGCCGGATAGTCTCCTCCCTGCCCTGGAGGTTCAGCTACGTGCCGGGGGTAGTAAATACAATAATAATACTATAGTAATAATAATTAATATTATTAATAATAATAAGAATTAATCAAAGATTGATTGATTGATCGATCGGTGGGTGTGTGGATGGATGTCAGGAGGGAACCGTACACCAATAAAGATTTTAATGCGTTGCATCAGTTGCATTTAACATTTGAGTGGTTTTGCATGATTATTGCAATTAATTTTATTGCATTAAACATCCCAGGAGGCTGCAATATTTCTTTAATGCAAGGCCATCACTGCATTTAACTTTGCAGCAGTCTGAAATGTTATCATAATACGATGCATTAGTTGCATTGAACATTTGAGAGATTTTGCATGATTATTACAATGATTTTAATGCGTTTAATACCCCAGAACAGCTGCAATTTTGCTTTAATGCAAGGCCTGCGCTGCATTTAACATTGCAGGAGCCTGCAGAGTTGTTCTAATGCATTGCATTAATTGCATTTAACATTTGAGAGGTTTTGCAAAATTATTGCAATTAATTTTATTGCATTTAACATCGCAGGGGGTTGCAATATTGCTTTAATGCAACACCAGCGCTGCATTTAACAATGCAGCAGCCTGCAAAGTTATCCTAATACAATGCATTAGTCGCATTTAACATTTGAGAGGTTTTGCAGGATTATTATTGCATTTCACATCGCAGGGTGTTGCAATATTTCTTTAATGCAAGGCGATCACTGCATTTAACATTGCAGCAGCCTGAAAAGTCATCCTAATGCTATGCATTTGTTGCATTTAACATTTGAGAGGTTTTGCAAAATTATTGCATTTAATTTAATGCATATTACATCCATTGGGGGTAGCTAGGTGACTTTAATGCAAGGCCATCACTGCATTTAACATTGCAGCAGCCTGCAAAGTTATCCTAATGCGATGCATCAATTGCATTTAACATTTGAGAGGTTTTGCATGATTATTGCAATGATTTTATTGCATTTAACATCCCAGGGGGTTGCAATATTGCTTTAATGCAACGCCAGCGCTGCATTTAACAATGCAGCAGCCTGCAAAGTTATCCTAATGCGGTGCCTCAATTGCATTTAACATTTGAGAGGTTTTGCATGATTATTGCAATGATTTTTTAATGCATTTCACATCCCAGGGTGGTGTAATATTGCATTAATGCAAGGCCATCACTGCATTTAACATTACAGCAACCGTACACCAATAAAGATCTTTCCACAGACAGCACGCGGCATTTGTTTATAACGCCCACACCAGACACCAGACACAAACCCAAACACAAACCCAAACACAGACCCAAACATAAATCCAAACAAAAACCCAAACACAGACCCAAACACAGACCCAAACACAGACCCAAACACAGACCCAAACACACACCCACACACAGACACACACACAGACACACACACAGACCCACACACATCAGACACACTTCCCGGAAGCACTTCCAAATGCCGGATAGTCTCCTCCCTGCCCTGGAGGTTCAGCTACGTGCCGGGGGTAGTAAATACAATAATAATACTATAGTAATAATAATTAATATTATTAATAATAATAAGAATTAATCAAAGATTGATTGATTGATCGATCGGTGGGTGTGTGGATGGATGTCAGGAGGGAACCGTACACCAATAAAGATTTTAATGCGTTGCATCAGTTGCATTTAACATTTGAGTGGTTTTGCATGATTATTGCAATTAATTTTATTGCATTAAACATCCCAGGAGGCTGCAATATTTCTTTAATGCAAGGCCATCACTGCATTTAACTTTGCAGCTGTCTGCAATGTTATCATAATACGATGCATTAGTTGCATTGAACATTTGAGAGATTTTGCATGATTATTACAATGATTTTAAAATGCGTTTAATACCACAGAACAGCTGCAATTTTGCTTTAATGCAAGGCCTGCGCTGTATTTAACATTGCAGGAGCCTGCAGAGTTGTTCTAATGCGTTGCATTAATTGCATTTAACATTTGAGAGGTTTTGCAAAATTATTGCAATTAATTCTATTGCATTTAACATCCCAGGGGGTTGCAATATTGCTTTAATGCAACGCCAGCGCTGCATTTAACAATGCAGCAGCCTGCAACGTTATCCTAATACGATGCATTAGTCGCATTTAACATTTGAGAGGTTTTGCAGGATTATTATTGCATTTCACATCGCAGGGTGTTGCAATATTTCTTTAATGCAAGGCAATCACTGCATTTAACATTGCAGCAGTCTGAAAAGTCATCCTAATGCGATGCATTTGTTGCATTTAACATTTGAGCGGTTTTGCAAAATTATTGCAATTAATTTAATGCATATTACATCCATTGGGGGTAGCTAGGTGACTTTAATGCAAGGCCATCACTGCATTTAACATTGCAGCAGCCTGCAAAGTTATCCTAATGCGGTGCCTCAATTGCATTTAACATTTGAGAGGTTTTGCATGATTATTGCAATGATTTTTTAATGCATTTCACATCCCAGGGTGGTGTAATATTGCATTAATGCAAGGCCATCACTGCATTTAACATTACAGCAACCGTACACCAATAAAGATCTTTCCACAGACAGCACGCGGCATTTGTTTATAACGCCCACACCAGACACCAGACACAAACCCAAACACAAACCCAAACACAGACCCAAACATAAATCCAAACAAAAACCCAAACACAGACCCAAACACAGACCCAAACACAGACCCAAACACAGACCCAAACACACACCCACACACAGACACACACACAGACACACACACAGACCCACACACATCAGACACACTTCCCGGAAGCACTTCCAAATGCCGGATAGTCTCCTCCCTGCCCTGGAGGTTCAGCTACGTGCCGGGGGTAGTAAATACAATAATAATACTATAGTAATAATAATTAATATTATTAATAATAATAAGAATTAATCAAAGATTGATTGATTGATCGATCGGTGGGTGTGTGGATGGATGTCAGGAGGGAACCATACACCAATAAAGATTTTAATGCGTTGCATCAGTTGCATTTAACATTTGAGTGGTTTTGCATGATTATTGCAATTAATTTTATTGCATTAAACATCCCAGGAGGCTGCAATATTTCTTTAATGCAAGGCCATCACTGCATTTAACTTTGCAGCAGTCTGAAATGTTATCATAATACGATGCATTAGTTGCATTGAACATTTGAGAGATTTTGCATGATTATTACAATGATTTTAATGCGTTTAATACCCCAGAACAGCTGCAATTTTGCTTTAATGCAAGGCCTGTGCTGCATTTAACATTGCAGGAGCCTGCAGAGTTGTTCTAATGCGTTGCATTAATTGCATTTAACATTTGAGAGGTTTTGCAAAATTATTGAAATTAATTTTATTGCATTTAACATCGCAGGGGGTTGCAATATTGCTTTAATGCAACACCAGCGCTGCATTTAACAATGCAGCAGCCTGCAACGTTATCCTAATACGATGCATTAGTCGCATTTAACATTTGAGAGGTTTTGCAGGATTATTATTGCATTTCACATCGCAGGGTGTTGCAATATTTCTTTAATGCAAGGCGATCACTGCATTTAACATTGCAGCAGCCTGAAAAGTCATCCTAATGCTATGCATTTGTTGCATTTAACATTTGAGAGGTTTTGCAAAATTATTGCAATTAATTTAATGCATATTACATCCATTGGGGGTAGCTAGGTGACTTTAATGCAAGGCCATCACTGCATTTAACATTGCAGCAGCCTGCAAAGTTATCCTAATGCGGTGCATCAATTGCATTTAACATTTGAGAGGTTTTGCATGATTATTGCAATGATTTTTTAATGCATTTCACATCCCAGGGTGGTGTAATATTGCATTAATGCAAGGCCATCACTGCATTTAACATTACAGCAACCGTACACCAATAAAGATCTTTCCACAGACAGCACGCGGCACTTGTTTATAACGCCCACACCAGACACCAGACACAAACCCAAACACAAACCCAAACACAGACCCAAACATAAATCCAAACACAAACCCAAACACAAACCCAAACACAGACCCAAACACAAACCCAAACACAAACCCAAACACAGACCCAAACACAGACCCAAACACAGACTCAAACACAGACCCAAACACACACTCACACACAGACACACACACAGACACACACACAGACCCACACACATCAGACACACTTCCCGGAAGCACTTCCAAATGCCGGATAGTCTCCTCCCTGCCCTGGAGGTTCAGCTACGTGCCGGGGGTAGTAAATACAATAATAATACCATAGTAATAATAATTAATATTATTAATAATAATAAGAATTAATCAAAGATTGATTGATTGATCGATCGGTGGGTGGGTGGATGGATGTCAGGAGGGAACCGTACACCAATAAAGATTTTAATGCGTTGCATCAGTTGCATTTAACATTTGAGTGGTTTTGCATGATTATTGCAATTAATTTTATTGCATTAAACATCCCAGGAGGCTGCAATATTTCTTTAATGCAAGGCCATCACTGCATTTAACTGCAGCAGTCTGCAATGTTATCATAATACGATGCATTAGTTGCATTGAACATTTGAGAGATTTTGCATGATTATTACAATGATTTTAATGCGTTTAATACCCCAGAACAGCTGCAATTTTGCTTTAATGCAAGGCCTGCGCTGTATTTAACATTGCAGGAGCCTGCAGAGTTGTTCTAATGCGTTGCATTAATTGCATTTAACATTTGAGAGGTTTTGCAAAATTATTGCAATTAATTTTATTGCATTTAACATCCAAGGGGGTTGCAATATTGCTTTAATGCAACGCCAGCGCTGCATTTAACAATGCAGCAGCCTGCAAAGTTATCCTAATACGATGCATTAGTCGCATTTAACATTTGAGAGGTTTTGCAGGATTATTATTGCATTTCACATCGCAGGGTGTTGCAATATTTCTTTAATGCAAGGCGCTCACTGCATTTAACATTGCAGCAGCCTGAAATGTCATCCTAATGCGATGCATTTGTTGCATTTAACATTTGAGAGGTTTTGCAAAATTATTGCAATTAATTTAATGCATATTACATCCATTGGGGGTAGCTAGGTGACTTTAATGCAAGGCCATCACTGCATTTAACATTGCAGCAGCCTGCAAAGTTATCCTAATGCGATGCATCAATTGCATTTAACATTTGAGAGGTTTTGCATGATTATTGCAATGATTTTTTTATGCATTTCACATCCCAGGGTGGTGTAATATTGCATTAATGCAAGGCCATCACTGCATTTAACATTACAGCAACCGTACACCAATAAAGATCTTTCCACAGACAGCACGCGGCACTTGTTTATAACGCCCACACCAGACACCAGACACAAACCCAAACACAAACCCAAACACAGACCCAAACATAAATCCAAACACCAACCCAAACACAAACCCAAACACAGACCCAAACACAAATCCAAACACAGACCCAAACACAGACCCAAACACAGACCCAAACACAGACTCAAACACAGACCCAAACACACACCCACACACAGACACACACACAGACACACACACAGACCCACACACATCAGACACACTTCCCGGAAGCACTTCCAAATGCCGGATAGTCTCCTCCCTGCCCTGGAGGTTCAGCTACGTGCCGGGGGTAGTAAATACAATAATAATACCATAGTAATAATAATTAATATTATTAATAATAATAAGAATTAATCAAAGATTGATTGATTGATCGATCGGTGGGTGGGTGGATGGATGTCAGGAGGGAACCGTACACCAATAAAGATTTTAATGCGTTGCATCAGTTGCATTTAACATTTGAGTGGTTTTGCATGATTATTGCAATTAATTTTATTGCATTAAACATCCCAGGAGGCTGCAATATTTCTTTAATGCAAGGCCATCACTGCATTTAACTTTGCAGCAGTCTGCAATGTTATCATAATACGATGCATTAGTTGCATTGAACATTTGAGAGATTTTGCATGATTATTACAATGATTTTAATGCGTTTAATACCACAGAACAGCTGCAATTTTGCTTTAATGCAAGGCCTGCGCTGTATTTAACATTGCAGGAGCCTGCAGAGTTGTTCTAATGCGTTGCATTAATTGCATTTAACATTTGAGAGGTTTTGCAAAATTATTGCAATTAATTCTATTGCATTTAACATCCCAGGGGGTTGCAATATTGCTTTAATGCAACGCCAGCGCTGCATTTAACAATGCAGCAGCCTGCAACGTTATCCTAATATGATGCATTAGTCGCATTTAACATTTGAGAGGTTTTGCAGGATTATTATTGCATTTCACATCGCAGGGTGTTGCAATATTTCTTTAATGCAAGGCGATCACTGCATTTAACATTGCAGCAGTCTGAAAAGTCATCCTAATGCGATGTATTTGTTGCATTTAACATTTGAGCGGTTTTGCAAAATTATTGAAATTAATTTAATGCATATTACATCCATTGGGGGTAGCTAGGTGACTTTAATGCAAGGCCATCACTGCATTTAACATTGCAGCAGCCTGCAAAGTTATCCTAATGCGGTGCATCAATTGCATTTAACATTTGAGAGGTTTTGCATGATTATTGCAATGATTTTTTAATGCATTTCACATCCCAGGGTGGTGTAATATTGCATTAATGCAAGGCCATCACTGCATTTAACATTACAGCAACCGTACACCAATAAAGATCTTTCCACAGACAGCACGCGGCACTTGTTTATAACGCCCACACCAGACACCAGACACAAACCCAAACACAAACCCAAACACAGACCCAAACACAAACCCAAACACAGACCCAAACACAGACCCAAACACAGACCCAAACACAGACTCAAACACAGACCCAAACACACACCCACACACAGACACACACACAGACACACACACAGACCCACACACATCAGACACACTTCCCGGAAGCACTTCCAAATGCCAGATAGTCTCCTCCCTGCCCTGGAGGTTCAGCTACGTGCCGGGGGTAGTAAATACAATAATAATACCATAGTAATAATAATTAATATTATTAATAATAATAAGAATTAATCAAAGATTGATTGATTGATCGATCGGTGGGTGGGTGGATAGATGTCAGGAGGGAACCGTACACCAATAAAGATTTTAATGCGTTGCATCAGTTGCATTTAACATTTGAGTGGTTTTGCATGATTATTGCAATTAATTTTATTGCATTAAACATCCCAGGAGGCTGCAATATTTCTTTAATGCAAGGCCATCACTGCATTTAACTTTGCAGCAGTCTGCAATGTTATCATAATACGATGCATTAGTTGCATTGAACATTTGAGAGATTTTGCATGATTATTACAATGATTTTAATGCGTTTAATACCCCAGAACAGCTGCAATTTTGCTTTAATGCAAGGCCTGCGCTGTATTTAACATTGCAGGAGCCTACAGAGTTGTTCTAATGCGTTGCATTAATTACATTTAACATTTGAGAGGTTTTGCAAAATTATTGCAATTAATTTTATTGCATTTAACATCCAAGGGGGTTGCAATATTGCTTTAATGCAACGCCAGCGCTGCATTTAACAATGCAGCAGCCTGCAACGTTATCCTAATATGATGCATTAGTCGCATTTAACATTTGAGAGGTTTTGCAGGATTATTATTGCATTTCACATCGCAGGGTGTTGCAATATTTCTTTAATGCAAGGCGATCACTGCATTTAACATTGCAGCAGTCTGAAAAGTCATCCTAATGCGATGTATTTGTTGCATTTAACATTTGAGCGGTTTTGCAAAATTATTGAAATTAATTTAATGCATATTACATCCATTGGGGGTAGCTAGGTGACTTTAATGCAAGGCCATCACTGCATTTAACATTGCAGCAGCCTGCAAAGTTATCCTAATGCGGTGCATCAATTGCATTTAACATTTGAGAGGTTTTGCATGATTATTGCAATGATTTTTTAATGCATTTCACATCCCAGGGTGGTGTAATATTGCATTAATGCAAGGCCATCACTGCATTTAACATTACAGCAACCGTACACCAATAAAGATCTTTCCACAGACAGCACGCGGCACTTGTTTATAACGCCCACACCAGACACCAGACACAAACCCAAACACAAACCCAAACACAGACCCAAACACAAACCCAAACACAGACCCAAACACAGACCCAAACACAGACCCAAACACAGACTCAAACACAGACCCAAACACACACCCACACACAGACACACACACAGACACACACACAGACCCACACACATCAGACACACTTCCCGGAAGCACTTCCAAATGCCAGATAGTCTCCTCCCTGCCCTGGTGGTTCAGCTACGTGCCGGGGGTAGTAAATACAATAATAATACCATAGTAATAATAATTAATATTATTAATAATAATAAGAATTAATCAAAGATTGATTGATTGATCGATCGGTGGGTGGGTGGATAGATGTCAGGAGGGAACCGTACACCAATAAAGATTTTAATGCGTTGCATCAGTTGCATTTAACATTTGAGTGGTTTTGCATGATTATTGCAATTAATTTTATTGCATTAAACATCCCAGGAGGCTGCAATATTTCTTTAATGCAAGGCCATCACTGCATTTAACTTTGCAGCAGTCTGCAATGTTATCATAATACGATGCATTAGTTGCATTGAACATTTGAGAGATTTTGCATGATTATTACAATGATTTTAATGCGTTTAATACCCCAGAACAGCTGCAATTTTGCTTTAATGCAAGGCCTGCGCTGTATTTAACATTGCAGGAGCCTACAGAGTTGTTCTAATGCGTTGCATTAATTACATTTAACATTTGAGAGGTTTTGCAAAATTATTGCAATTAATTTTATTGCATTTAACATCCAAGGGGGTTGCAATATTGCTTTAATGCAACGCCAGCGCTGCATTTAACAATGCAGCAGCCTGCAAAGTTATCCTAATACGATGCATTAGTCGCATTTAACATTTGAGAGGTTTTGCAGGATTATTATTGCATTTCACATCGCAGGGTGTTGCAATATTTCTTTAATGCAAGGCGATCACTGCATTTAACATTGCAGCAGCCTGAAAAGTCATCCTAATGCGATGCATTTGTTGCATTTAACATTTGAGAGGTTTTGCAAAATTATTGCAATTAATTTAATGCATATTACATCCATTGGGGGTAGCTAGGTGACTTTAATGCAAGGCCATCACTGCATTTAACATTGCAGCAGCCTGCAAAGTTATCCTAATGCGATGCATCAATTGCATTTAACATTTGAGAGGTTTTGCATGATTATTGCAATGATTTTTTAATGCATTTCACATCCCAGGGTGGTGTAATATTGCATTAATGCAAGGCCATCACTGCATTTAACATTACAGCAACCGTACACCAATAAAGATCTTTCCACAGACAGCACGCGGCACTTGTTTATAACGCCCACACCAGACACCAGACACAAACCCAAACACAAACCCAAACACAGACCCAAACATAAATCCAAACACAAACCCAAACACAAACCCAAACACAGACCCAAACACAAACCCAAACACAGACCCAAACACAGACTCAAACACAGACCCAAACACACACCCACACACAGACACACACACAGACACACACACAGACCCACACACATCAGATACACTTCCCGGAAGCACTTCCAAATGCCGGATAGTCTCCTCCCTGCCCTGGAGGTTCAGCTACGTGCCGGGGGTAGTAAATACAATAATAATACCTTAGTAATAATAATTAATATTATTAATAATAATAAGAATTAATCAAAGATTGATTGATTGATCGATCGGTGGGTGGGTGGATGGATGTCAGGAGGGAACCGTACACCAATAAAGATTTTAATGCGTTGCATCAGTTGCATTTAACATTTGAGTGGTTTTGCATGATTATTGCAATTAATTTTATTGCATTAAACATCCCAGGAGGCTGCAATATTTCTTTAATGCAAGGCCATCACTGCATTTAACTTTGCAGCAGTCTGAAATGTTATCATAATACGATGCATTAGTTGCATTGAACATTTGAGAGATTTTGCATGATTATTACAATGATTTTAATGCGTTTAATACCCCAGAACAGCTGCAATTTTGCTTTAATGCAAGGCCTGCGCTGCATTTAACATTGCAGGAGCCTGCAGAGTTGTTCTAATGCGTTGCATTAATCGCATTTAACATTTGAGAGGTTTTGCAAAATTATTGCAATTAATTTTATTGCATTTAACATCGCAGGGGGTTGCAATATTGCTTTAATGCAACACCAGCGCTGCATTTAACAATGCAGCAGCCTGCAACGTTATCCTAATATGATGCATTAGTCGCATTTAACATTTGAGAGGTTTTGCAGGATTATTATTGGATTTCACGTCGCAGGGTGTTGCAATATTTCTTTAATGCAAGGCGATCACTGCATTTAACATTGCAGCAGTCTGAAAAGTCATCCTAATGCGATGCATTTGTTGCATTTAACATTTGAGAGGTTTTGCAAAATTATTGCAATTAATTTAATGCATATTACATCCATTGGGTGTAGCCAGGTGACTTTAATGCAAGGCCATCACTGCATTTAACATTGCAGCAGCCTGCAAAGTTGTCCTAATGCGGTGCATCAATTGCATTTAACATTTGAGAGGTTTTGCATGATTATTGCAATGATTTTTTAATGCATTTCACATCCCAGGGTGGTGTAATATTGCATTAATGCAAGGCCATCACTGCATTTAACATTACAGCAACCGTACACCAATAAAGATCTTTCCACAGACAGCACGCGGCACTTGTTTATAACGCCCACACCAGACACCAGACACAAACCCAAACACAAACCCAAACACAAACCCAAACACAGACCCAAACATAAATCCAAACACAAACCCAAACACAGACCCAAACACAGACCCAAACACAGACCCAAACACAGACTCAAACACAGACCCAAACACACACCCACACACAGACACACACACAGACACACACACAGACCCACACACATCAGACACACTTCCCGGAAGCACTTCCAAATGCCGGATAGTCTCCTCCCTGCCCTGGAGGTTCAGCTACGTGCCGGGGGTAGTAAATACAATAATAATACTATAGTAATAATAATTAATATTATTAATAATAATAAGAATTAATCAAAGATTGATTGATTGATCGATCGGTGGGTGTGTGGATGGATGTCAGGAGGGAACCGTACACCAATAAAGATTTTAATGCGTTGCATCAGTTGCATTTAACATTTGAGTGGTTTTGCATGATTATTGCAATTAATTTTATTGCATTAAACATCCCAGGAGGCTGCAATATTTCTTTAATGCAAGGCCATCACTGCATTTAACTTTGCAGCAGTCTGAAATGTTATCATAATACGATGCATTAGTTGCATTGAACATTTGAGAGATTTTGCATGATTATTACAATGATTTTAATGCGTTTAATACCCCAGAACAGCTGCAATTTTGCTTTAATGCAAGGCCTGCGCTGCATTTAACATTGCAGGAGCCTGCAGAGTTGTTCTAATGCATTGCATTAATTGCATTTAACATTTGAGAGGTTTTGCAAAATTATTGCAATTAATTTTATTGCATTTAACATCGCAGGGGGTTGCAATATTGCTTTAATGCAACACCAGCGCTGCATTTAACAATGCAGCAGCCTGCAAAGTTATCCTAATACGATGCATTAGTCGCATTTAACATTTGAGAGGTTTTGCAGGATTATTATTGCATTTCACATCGCAGGGTGTTGCAATATTTCTTTAATGCAAGGCGATCACTGCATTTAACATTGCAGCAGCCTGAAAAGTCATCCTAATGCTATGCATTTGTTGCATTTAACATTTGAGAGGTTTTGCAAAATTATTGCATTTAATTTAATGCATATTACATCCATTGGGGGTAGCTAGGTGACTTTAATGCAAGGCCATCACTGCATTTAACATTGCAGCAGCCTGCAAAGTTATCCTAATGCGATGCATCAATTGCATTTAACATTTGAGAGGTTTTGCATGATTATTGCAATGATTTTATTGCATTTAACATCCCAGGGGGTTGCAATATTGCTTTAATGCAACGCCAGCGCTGCATTTAACAATGCAGCAGCCTGCAAAGTTATCCTAATGCGGTGCCTCAATTGCATTTAACATTTGAGAGGTTTTGCATGATTATTGCAATGATTTTTTAATGCATTTCACATCCCAGGGTGGTGTAATATTGCATTAATGCAAGGCCATCACTGCATTTAACATTACAGCAACCGTACACCAATAAAGATCTTTCCACAGACAGCACGCGGCATTTGTTTATAACGCCCACACCAGACACCAGACACAAACCCAAACACAAACCCAAACACAGACCCAAACATAAATCCAAACAAAAACCCAAACACAGACCCAAACACAGACCCAAACACAGACCCAAACACAGACCCAAACACACACCCACACACAGACACACACACAGACACACACACAGACCCACACACATCAGACACACTTCCCGGAAGCACTTCCAAATGCCGGATAGTCTCCTCCCTGCCCTGGAGGTTCAGCTACGTGCCGGGGGTAGTAAATACAATAATAATACTATAGTAATAATAATTAATATTATTAATAATAATAAGAATTAATCAAAGATTGATTGATTGATCGATCGGTGGGTGTGTGGATGGATGTCAGGAGGGAACCGTACACCAATAAAGATTTTAATGCGTTGCATCAGTTGCATTTAACATTTGAGTGGTTTTGCATGATTATTGCAATTAATTTTATTGCATTAAACATCCCAGGAGGCTGCAATATTTCTTTAATGCAAGGCCATCACTGCATTTAACTTTGCAGCTGTCTGCAATGTTATCATAATACGATGCATTAGTTGCATTGAACATTTGAGAGATTTTGCATGATTATTACAATGATTTTAAAATGCGTTTAATACCACAGAACAGCTGCAATTTTGCTTTAATGCAAGGCCTGCGCTGTATTTAACATTGCAGGAGCCTGCAGAGTTGTTCTAATGCGTTGCATTAATTGCATTTAACATTTGAGAGGTTTTGCAAAATTATTGCAATTAATTCTATTGCATTTAACATCCCAGGGGGTTGCAATATTGCTTTAATGCAACGCCAGCGCTGCATTTAACAATGCAGCAGCCTGCAACGTTATCCTAATACGATGCATTAGTCGCATTTAACATTTGAGAGGTTTTGCAGGATTATTATTGCATTTCACATCGCAGGGTGTTGCAATATTTCTTTAATGCAAGGCAATCACTGCATTTAACATTGCAGCAGTCTGAAAAGTCATCCTAATGCGATGCATTTGTTGCATTTAACATTTGAGCGGTTTTGCAAAATTATTGCAATTAATTTAATGCATATTACATCCATTGGGGGATAGCTAGGTGACTTTAATGCAAGGCCATCACTGCATTTAACATTGCAGCAGCCTGCAAAGTTATCCTAATGCGGTGCCTCAATTGCATTTAACATTTGAGAGGTTTTGCATGATTATTGCAATGATTTTTTAATGCATTTCACATCCCAGGGTGGTGTAATATTGCATTAATGCAAGGCCATCACTGCATTTAACATTACAGCAACCGTACACCAATAAAGATCTTTCCACAGACAGCACGCGGCATTTGTTTATAACGCCCACACCAGACACCAGACACAAACCCAAACACAAACCCAAACACAGACCCAAACATAAATCCAAACAAAAACCCAAACACAGACCCAAACACAGACCCAAACACAGACCCAAACACACACCCACACACAGACACACACACAGACACACACACAGACCCACACACATCAGACACACTTCCCGGAAGCACTTCCAAATGCCGGATAGTCTCCTCCCTGCCCTGGAGGTTCAGCTACGTGCCGGGGGTAGTAAATACAATAATAATACTATAGTAATAATAATTAATATTATTAATAATAATAAGAATTAATCAAAGATTGATTGATTGATCGATCGGTGGGTGTGTGGATGGATGTCAGGAGGGAACCGTACACCAATAAAGATTTTAATGCGTTGCATCAGTTGCATTTAACATTTGAGTGGTTTTGCATGATTATTGCAATTAATTTTATTGCATTAAACATCCCAGGAGGCTGCAATATTTCTTTAATGCAAGGCCATCACTGCATTTAACTTTGCAGCAGTCTGAAATGTTATCATAATACGATGCATTAGTTGCATTGAACATTTGAGAGATTTTGCATGATTATTACAATGATTTTAATGCGTTTAATACCCCAGAACAGCTGCAATTTTGCTTTAATGCAAGGCCTGTGCTGCATTTAACATTGCAGGAGCCTGCAGAGTTGTTCTAATGCGTTGCATTAATTGCATTTAACATTTGAGAGGTTTTGCAAAATTATTGAAATTAATTTTATTGCATTTAACATCGCAGGGGGTTGCAATATTGCTTTAATGCAACACCAGCGCTGCATTTAACAATGCAGCAGCCTTCAACGTTATCCTAATACGATGCATTAGTCGCATTTAACATTTGAGAGGTTTTGCAGGATTATTATTGCATTTCACATCGCAGGGTGTTGCAATATTTCTTTAATGCAAGGCGATCACTGCATTTAACATTGCAGCAGCCTGAAAAGTCATCCTAATGCTATGCATTTGTTGCATTTAACATTTGAGAGGTTTTGCAAAATTATTGCAATTAATTTAATGCATATTACATCCATTGGGGGTAGCTAGGTGACTTTAATGCAAGGCCATCACTGCATTTAACATTGCAGCAGCCTGCAAAGTTATCCTAATGCGGTGCATCAATTGCATTTAACATTTGAGAGGTTTTGCATGATTATTGCAATGATTTTTTAATGCATTTCACATCCCAGGGTGGTGTAATATTGCATTAATGCAAGGCCATCACTGCATTTAACATTACAGCAACCGTACACCAATAAAGATCTTTCCACAGACAGCACGCGGCACTTGTTTATAACGCCCACACCAGACACCAGACACAAACCCAAACACAAACCCAAACACAGACCCAAACATAAATCCAAACACAAACCCAAACACAAACCCAAACACAGACCCAAACACAAACCCAAACACAAACCCAAACACAGACCCAAACACAGACCCAAACACAGACTCAAACACAGACCCAAACACACACTCACACACAGACACACACACAGACACACACACAGACCCACACACATCAGACACACTTCCCGGAAGCACTTCCAAATGCCGGATAGTCTCCTCCCTGCCCTGGAGGTTCAGCTACGTGCCGGGGGTAGTAAATACAATAATAATACCATAGTAATAATAATTAATATTATTAATAATAATAAGAATTAATCAAAGATTGATTGATTGATCGATCGGTGGGTGGGTGGATGGATGTCAGTAGGGAACCGTACACCAATAAAGATTTTAATGCGTTGCATCAGTTGCATTTAACATTTGAGTGGTTTTGCATGATTATTGCAATTAATTTTATTGCATTAAACATCCCAGGAGGCTGCAATATTTCTTTAATGCAAGGCCATCACTGCATTTAACTGCAGCAGTCTGCAATGTTATCATAATACGATGCATTAGTTGCATTGAACATTTGAGAGATTTTGCATGATTATTACAATGATTTTAATGCGTTTAATACCCCAGAACAGCTGCAATTTTGCTTTAATGCAAGGCCTGCGCTGTATTTAACATTGCAGGAGCCTGCAGAGTTGTTCTAATGCGTTGCATTAATTGCATTTAACATTTGAGAGGTTTTGCAAAATTATTGCAATTAATTTTATTGCATTTAACATCCAAGGGGGTTGCAATATTGCTTTAATGCAACGCCAGCGCTGCATTTAACAATGCAGCAGCCTGCAAAGTTATCCTAATACGATGCATTAGTCGCATTTAACATTTGAGAGGTTTTGCAGGATTATTATTGCATTTCACATCGCAGGGTGTTGCAATATTTCTTTAATGCAAGGCGATCACTGCATTTAACATTGCAGCAGCCTGAAATGTCATCCTAATGCGATGCATTTGTTGCATTTAACATTTGAGAGGTTTTGCAAAATTATTGCAATTAATTTAATGCATATTACATCCATTGGGGGTAGCTAGGTGACTTTAATGCAAGGCCATCACTGCATTTAACATTGCAGCAGCCTGCAAAGTTATCCTAATGCGATGCATCAATTGCATTTAACATTTGAGAGGTTTTGCATGATTATTGCAATGATTTTTTTATGCATTTCACATCCCAGGGTGGTGTAATATTGCATTAATGCAAGGCCATCACTGCATTTAACATTACAGCAACCGTACACCAATAAAGATCTTTCCACAGACAGCACGCGGCACTTGTTTATAACGCCCACACCAGACACCAGACACAAACCCAAACACAAACCCAAACACAGACCCAAACATAAATCCAAACACCAACCCAAACACAAACCCAAACACAGACCCAAACACAAATCCAAACACAGACCCAAACACAGACCCAAACACAGACCCAAACACAGACTCAAACACAGACCCAAACACACACCCACACACAGACACACACACAGACACACACACAGACCCACACACATCAGACACACTTCCCGGAAGCACTTCCAAATGCCGGATAGTCTCCTCCCTGCCCTGGAGGTTCAGCTACGTGCCGGGGGTAGTAAATACAATAATAATACCATAGTAATAATAATTAATATTATTAATAATAATAAGAATTAATCAAAGATTGATTGATTGATCGATCGGTGGGTGGGTGGATGGATGTCAGGAGGGAACCGTACACCAATAAAGATTTTAATGCGTTGCATCAGTTGCATTTAACATTTGAGTGGTTTTGCATGATTATTGCAATTAATTTTATTGCATTAAACATCCCAGGAGGCTGCAATATTTCTTTAATGCAAGGCCATCACTGCATTTAACTTTGCAGCAGTCTGCAATGTTATCATAATACGATGCATTAGTTGCATTGAACATTTGAGAGATTTTGCATGATTATTACTGTAAAGGAGTGTTCTCTGACACACTGTAACCTTTACTGGTAGTTTATTATAGCACATGGCACACACGTCCCAGCACTGACTGCATCCAGCCTTCAGACGTACCGGGACCTAAAAGGGTGGAACAAAGGGAGGAGACTACAGTTGTACTAATAGGATGGGGCGTGGTTAGTGGTGATAAGGTAGCTACAGTATAGGTTGCATGCATAACCATCTACATCCTTCCCCTTACAATTCAAACAAGTTACTACAGTAGCAGGATTATTATACAGTACCTGCAAAGCTAGACATATTCTCCGTAGCGAGCCGGAGGTTTTACAATCCGACCCGAGCGAGTGCGCACAGCACCTTCACCCTCCCCGCCCGAAAGAGTAGGAGGGGGGACAAGAACAGAAACAGGAGGAGAGAAGCTGGGTGGAGAACCCAGCTTGCAGGGGGAACGGAGAGACACAGGAGAGCCAGGCGAAAATGAAGGGGTGGAACGAGTTGAAGTTGGAGAGAGAGAAGATTTTGCAGGGGACAACAGAGCCTGGGGAGCAAGCCCGGGAGGAGCAGGGGGGGCTACCCGAGGCAAAAGGACCGACCGTGGCATGCAGGGAGCAGAGGGTACGTTAGTGGAGGAAGGCTCGACACGCGATGGAGGGGTATACGGAACCGCAGGAGGTGGTTTGGGCTCGTTAACCGCCAACAGGTGCTGGCGGCTGCGTCTGTAGACAGTCCCTTCGAAATCCACGAGGTAGGAACGTGGCGCGGTGTCAAACCCGACGACGGTGGCAAGTCGGGAATAGCCGGTGGACGTCTGCAAACGGACGACCTGTCCCGGCATCAGTGGAGAAAGAGGGCGGCAGGATTTATCATGCGACCGTCGCTGGATCTCGTGTTTTTGGGCAATACGTTTCTGGACATCAGCAGGCTGCAGGACTTTAGGCATCAGGGACTGCTGGGCAATAGGCATCGGAGGGCGGACAACTCGGGACATGAGTCGCTGGGCAGGGGATCCCATGGAAATGTCTCGAGAAATGTTGCGAAGGTTCAGGAGACACTGATAGAAATCCCCGTTCGAGAGGCGGGTTTGTTCAAGCAGGTGCTTAGCGCTCCGGACCGCCCGTTCCGCTAGACCATTGCTTTGAGGGTACTCCGGGCTGCTAGTGAAATGATTAAAGTTCCACTTTGTGGCAAACGCTCGAAACTCAGCGCTGGTGAACTGGCGACCGTTGTCTGTCTGCAGCCGGACAGGGGAACCAAACGTGGCAAAGTGGCGGCGAAGCTTGCTGATCACCATCTCGGAGGTGATGGCAGGGAGGAAGTCCACCTCGAACCAATTCGAGTAAGAGTCTACTAGCACAAGGTATTGCTTACCACGCCAGTCGAAAATGTCGGCAGCCAGAGAAGTCCAGGGCATTTCAGGTGCAGGCTGCTGCAAAAGTGGCTGTCTTTGCTGATGCGGGGCAAGCGAGTGACAGTCCGGACAGGAATCGACTCGGGCTTGGATGTATTTAGCCATGGCCGGCCAGTAGTACTGGTCCTGGGCATGTGAGATGGTGGCATCTGCACCGGGATGTCCCATGTGGGCGGCATCAAAATACAAGCCACGCAGTGATTCCGGGATGACAACCTTGTGCCCTTTGATAATAATACCATCCCGGAGGACTAACTCATCGCGGACCAAAAAATAGGGGTGGACGCTGGCAGGCAACGAATTCCGCTTGGTGGGCCACCCGCGCTTGATGACAGCAGCAAGCTGCTGCAGGTCGGGGTCGTTTGCGGTGTGTTCAACCAGGCATTTCAGCTGGTGAGAAGGGACGAAGTTGACGTTCAGTACCTGTAAGTCCGACTGCTCGAAGGGGTGCTGGTCGCAGGAGGTCCGGGGGGCCCGGGACAGTGCATCAGCCACATGCATCTCGGTGCCCCTCTTATATACGATCTTAAAGTCAAAGCGCTGTAGCTGCAGCATCATCCGCTGTAGTCTGGCAGGAGCGCAGTGTATCGGTTTATTAAGTATTGTCACCAGTGGCTGGTGATCCGTTTCAATGGTGAACCTGGTGCCGAATAAGAAGTCTCTAAACTTCGAACACGCGAAAACCACCGCCAGCAGCTCCTTCTCTATCTGAGCATAGCGTTGCTCTGTGGCCGTCATTGTCCTAGAGGCATAGGAGATAGGCTGCAGCGAGTCGTCAGCGTGGAGTTGCAGGCAGGCAGCACCCAGTCCAAATCGGGAGGCGTCGCAGGTGACCACGATTGGAAGCAGCAGATCAAAAAACCTTAGTGTTGGTGTGCTGACCAGCCTCGTCTTCAGCAGGTCGAACGCCTGCTGGTGGTGTGGAAACCATGCCCAGGCAATGTCCTTCTTTGTGAGTTGTCTCAGGGGTGCGCTCAACTCGCTGAGGTCGGGGATAAACTTCCCCAGGTAGTTCACCATGCCCAGGAAGCGCTGCAGACTGACAGCGTCAGTCGGGGCCGGCAGCTCAGAGATGGCGCTGGTCTTTTGCGGGTCTGGCTTTAACCCTTGGGCTGTGAAGATGTGTCCGACGTATGTGACCTCAGGCACCCGGAACTTGCACTTTGACCGATTGAGCTTCAAATTTATCTGCCGGGCACGGTCCAAAATCCGCCGGAGGTTGTGGTCATGTTCGGCCACGTCCCTCCCATAGACCAGAATGTCATCCACAATAATCGCGCAGGGCAGACCTGCAAATAGTTGTTCCATAGAACGCTGAAATACCTCGCTGGCAGAGTTGATGCCGAACGGCATCCGTAAAAACTTAAACCTGCCGAAGGGCGTGCTGAACGTGGTCAGATCCGTGGAGCGTTTGTCCAGGGGTATCTGCCAAAACGAGCTCCTTGCATCGAGGACGGAGAACACAGTAGCTTGTCCCACCTGGGCGGCAACATCTTCGACAGTCCTCATGGGGTAGTGGGGCCGTTTAATTGCCATATTTAAGTCCTTGGGGTTAATGCACACCCGTATCTCATTTTTTCCTTTCTTCAGCGTGGCGACCATGGTGGAGACCCATACGGTTGGATCGCTGACAGCCTCCAGCACTCCCATGTTGACCATGTCCTTGAGCATATTCTCCACTTTGCCCTTCATGGCAAAAGACACCCTGTGGGGTGGACGGATCACGGGCTCCACAGATGGGTCTGTCGCGATCTTGTACACCACCGGCAGCTTCCCCAGCTTGTCGTCAAACAGGTCTGGGTACTCACATAGTGGATCCATCACAGGTTGCACCTTGTGGACCGTATGGTTAAACGACACCAGCCCAAGATCCTGGCATGCCCGGTTGCTAAGCAACGTCACACAGTCACTGTCCAGAATGAAGAAAGACAGGTCCTGGGAACCTTCCTGCAGCACGCAGTGGAAGGTCGCCCTCCCCACAGGTGTTAGTTCCTCTCCCCCATAGGCACGCAAAACAGAGCGGTCGGCAATCAGCAGCTCATTATTCCTTATCCGGTGGAACAGCTTTGTTGACATTACGTTCACCTTCGCCCCCGTGTCAAGTTTAGCAGAGAAACACTTATTGTTGACAGTTATGTTCACAGAAGGATCGGGGAGGCGAGATCGGCTGTGGAGGAGAGTGTAAATACTTACATCTCCCGTGGAAAAGCTGGGCTCAGAGTCCATCTCGCTATCAACCTGCAAAAGATTGTCTAGGAGTTGTCTGGGAGCTGAGGGAACTTTCCCACGGGATCGGCAGGCAGCTGCAAAATGGTTTCTTCTCCCGCAGAAATTGCATGTCTTCCCAAGGGCTGGGCACTGTGATTCTGAGGAGTGTACGTAGCTGCAGTTAGGACACTTGTTAGATCTTGGGTCCCGGGGTGTGCGAACGGGCCGCTGTGGAGGGCGAAAGTTCTCCCTCATCCGTCGTTGTCCAGCAACTCCAGTTAAATTTACGGCTCGGTTGTCAGACCCCCTCTGTCCGTGAGGATGGTGGACCACTTCGGCAATGCGGCACGCATGCATTGCTTGAGTCAGGGTTAGGTCAGGCCGTTGCAGCAGGTCGGCACGCAGCTTCTGATCGACCATACCGGTAACGAGAATGTCTCTGACGAGCTGGTCGCGCATGGTTTCGAATCGGCACCGCTGGGCAAGGTGTCGCAGGTCGGCAATGAAGCATTCAACAGGTTCATCCGGCTGTTGCTTGCGTGAGAAGAACCTGGCCCGCTCCAGTATACGGTTGGAGGGCAGGTCGCATAGCTCCGCGAATTTGCGCAAAAGACATACCGGGTCGTCGGCCGATTCAGCTGGCTCGACCGGCTGGTCGTTGTCATCCAGGACCGCTGGTGCATAGACAAAGGCTTGAGCTCTCTTCATTGCGTCGGGACCGGCCAGGTTGAGCAAAAGTGATGCTTTGACCGCGGCTGGGTCGTTCCGGTTCGCAATATTGACGTAGTGAGTGTAGTCCATCACAAAAGTCGACCATCGTTCCGCAATGTCGGCATCGAAGACAAGGGGAGATGGCTTTCGGCATGAGGACGCCATATCGAGGGAAACCCGAAACTGGGCACTAACGGGAACAAAATAAATGAAAACCGGTAAACGGGAAACGCTCGCATCCCACTTCTGACACCATGTAAAGGAGTGTTCTCTGACACACTGTAACCTTTACTGGTAGTTTATTATAGCACATGGCACACACGTCCCAGCACTGACTGCATCCAGCCTTCAGACGTACCGGGACCTAAAAGGGTGGAACAAAGGGAGGAGACTACAGTTGTACTAATAGGATGGGGCGTGGTTAGTGGTGATAAGGTAGCTACAGTATAGGTTGCATGCATAACCATCTACAATTACAATGATTTTAATGCGTTTAATACCACAGAACAGCTGCAATTTTGCTTTAATGCAAGGCCTGCGCTGTATTTAACATTGCAGGAGCCTGCAGAGTTGTTCTAATGCGTTGCATTAATTGCATTTAACATTTGAGAGGTTTTGCAAAATTATTGCAATTAATTCTATTGCATTTAACATCCCAGGGGGTTGCAATATTGCTTTAATGCAACGCCAGCGCTGCATTTAACAATGCAGCAGCCTGCAACGTTATCCTAATATGATGCATTAGTCGCATTTAACATTTGAGAGGTTTTGCAGGATTATTATTGCATTTCACATCGCAGGGTGTTGCAATATTTCTTTAATGCAAGGCGATCACTGCATTTAACATTGCAGCAGTCTGAAAAGTCATCCTAATGCGATGTATTTGTTGCATTTAACATTTGAGCGGTTTTGCAAAATTATTGAAATTAATTTAATGCATATTACATCCATTGGGGGTAGCTAGGTGACTTTAATGCAAGGCCATCACTGCATTTAACATTGCAGCAGCCTGCAAAGTTATCCTAATGCGGTGCATCAATTGCATTTAACATTTGAGAGGTTTTGCATGATTATTGCAATGATTTTTTAATGCATTTCACATCCCAGGGTGGTTTAATATTGCATTAATGCAAGGCCATCACTGCATTTAACATTACAGCAACCGTACACCAATAAAGATCTTTCCACAGACAGCACGCGGCACTTGTTTATAACGCCCACACCAGACACCAGACACAAACCCAAACACAAACCCAAACACAGACCCAAACACAAACCCAAACACAGACCCAAACACAGACCCAAACACAGACCCAAACACAGACTCAAACACAGACCCAAACACACACCCACACACAGACACACACACAGACACACACACAGACCCACACACATCAGACACACTTCCCGGAAGCACTTCCAAATGCCAGATAGTCTCCTCCCTGCCCTGGAGGTTCAGCTACGTGCCGGGGGTAGTAAATACAATAATAATACCATAGTAATAATAATTAATATTATTAATAATAATAAGAATTAATCAAAGATTGATTGATTGATCGATCGGTGGGTGGGTGGATAGATGTCAGGAGGGAACCGTACACCAATAAAGATTTTAATGCGTTGCATCAGTTGCATTTAACATTTGAGTGGTTTTGCATGATTATTGCAATTAATTTTATTGCATTAAACATCCCAGGAGGCTGCAATATTTCTTTAATGCAAGGCCATCACTGCATTTAACTTTGCAGCAGTCTGCAATGTTATCATAATACGATGCATTAGTTGCATTGAACATTTGAGAGATTTTGCATGATTATTACAATGATTTTAATGCGTTTAATACCCCAGAACAGCTGCAATTTTGCTTTAATGCAAGGCCTGCGCTGTATTTAACATTGCAGGAGCCTACAGAGTTGTTCTAATGCGTTGCATTAATTACATTTAACATTTGAGAGGTTTTGCAAAATTATTGCAATTAATTTTATTGCATTTAACATCCAAGGGGGTTGCAATATTGCTTTAATGCAACGCCAGCGCTGCATTTAACAATGCAGCAGCCTGCAAAGTTATCCTAATACGATGCATTAGTCGCATTTAACATTTGAGAGGTTTTGCAGGATTATTATTGCATTTCACATCGCAGGGTGTTGCAATATTTCTTTAATGCAAGGCGATCACTGCATTTAACATTGCAGCAGCCTGAAAAGTCATCCTAATGCGATGCATTTGTTGCATTTAACATTTGAGAGGTTTTGCAAAATTATTGCAATTAATTTAATGCATATTACATCCATTGGGGGTAGCTAGGTGACTTTAATGCAAGGCCATCACTGCATTTAACATTGCAGCAGCCTGCAAAGTTATCCTAATGCGATGCATCAATTGCATTTAACATTTGAGAGGTTTTGCATGATTATTGCAATGATTTTTTAATGCATTTCACATCCCAGGGTGGTGTAATATTGCATTAATGCAAGGCCATCACTGCATTTAACATTACAGCAACCGTACACCAATAAAGATCTTTCCACAGACAGCACGCGGCACTTGTTTATAACGCCCACACCAGACACCAGACACAAACCCAAACACAAACCCAAACACAGACCCAAACATAAATCCAAACACAAACCCAAACACAAACCCAAACACAGACCCAAACACAAACCCAAACACAGACCCAAACACAGACTCAAACACAGACCCAAACACACACCCACACACAGACACACACACAGACACACACACAGACCCACACACATCAGACACACTTCCCGGAAGCACTTCCAAATGCCGGATAGTCTCCTCCCTGCCCTGGAGGTTCAGCTACGTGCCGGGGGTAGTAAATACAATAATAATACCTTAGTAATAATAATTAATATTATTAATAATAATAAGAATTAATCAAAGATTGATTGATTGATCGATCGGTGGGTGGGTGGATGGATGTCAGGAGGGAACCGTACACCAATAAAGATTTTAATGCGTTGCATCAGTTGCATTTAACATTTGAGTGGTTTTGCATGATTATTGCAATTAATTTTATTGCATTAAACATCCCAGGAGGCTGCAATATTTCTTTAATGCAAGGCCATCACTGCATTTAACTTTGCAGCAGTCTGAAATGTTATCATAATACGATGCATTAGTTGCATTGAACATTTGAGAGATTTTGCATGATTATTACAATGATTTTAATGCGTTTAATACCCCAGAACAGCTGCAATTTTGCTTTAATGCAAGGCCTGCGCTGCATTTAACATTGCAGGAGCCTGCAGAGTTGTTCTAATGCGTTGCATTAATCGCATTTAACATTTGAGAGGTTTTGCAAAATTATTGCAATTAATTTTATTGCATTTAACATCGCAGGGGGTTGCAATATTGCTTTAATGCAACACCAGCGCTGCATTTAACAATGCAGCAGCCTGCAACGTTATCCTAATATGATGCATTAGTCGCATTTAACATTTGAGAGGTTTTGCAGGATTATTATTGCATTTCACGTCGCAGGGTGTTGCAATATTTCTTTAATGCAAGGCGATCACTGCATTTAACATTGCAGCAGTCTGAAAAGTCATCCTAATGCGATGCATTTGTTGCATTTAACATTTGAGAGGTTTTGCAAAATTATTGCAATTAATTTAATGCATATTACATCCATTGGGGGTAGCTAGGTGACTTTAATGCAAGGCCATCACTGCATTTAACATTGCAGCAGCCTGCAAAGTTATCCTAATGCGGTGCATCAATTGCATTTAACATTTGAGAGGTTTTGCATGATTATTGCAATGATTTTTTAATGCATTTCACATCCCAGGGTGGTGTAATATTGCATTAATGCAAGGCCATCACTGCATTTAACATTACAGCAACCGTACACCAATAAAGATCTTTCCACAGACAGCACGCGGCACTTGTTTATAACGCCCACACCAGACACCAGACACAAACCCAAACACAAACCCAAACACAAACCCAAACACAGACCCAAACATAAATCCAAACACAAACCCAAACACAGACCCAAACACAGACCCAAACACAGACCCAAACACAGACTCAAACACAGACCCAAACACACACCCACACACAGACACACACACAGACACACACACAGACCCACACACATCAGACACACTTCCCGGAAGCACTTCCAAATGCCGGATAGTCTCCTCCCTGCCCTGGAGGTTCAGCTACGTGCCGGGGGTAGTAAATACAATAATAATACTATAGTAATAATAATTAATATTATTAATAATAATAAGAATTAATCAAAGATTGATTGATTGATCGATCGGTGGGTGTGTGGATGGATGTCAGGAGGGAACCGTACACCAATAAAGATTTTAATGCGTTGCATCAGTTGCATTTAACATTTGAGTGGTTTTGCATGATTATTGCAATTAATTTTATTGCATTAAACATCCCAGGAGGCTGCAATATTTCTTTAATGCAAGGCCATCACTGCATTTAACTTTGCAGCAGTCTGAAATGTTATCATAATACGATGCATTAGTTGCATTGAACATTTGAGAGATTTTGCATGATTATTACAATGATTTTAATGCGTTTAATACCCCAGAACAGCTGCAATTTTGCTTTAATGCAAGGCCTGCGCTGCATTTAACATTGCAGGAGCCTGCAGAGTTGTTCTAATGCATTGCATTAATTGCATTTAACATTTGAGAGGTTTTGCAAAATTATTGCAATTAATTTTATTGCATTTAACATCGCAGGGGGTTGCAATATTGCTTTAATGCAACACCAGCGCTGCATTTAACAATGCAGCAGCCTGCAAAGTTATCCTAATACGATGCATTAGTCGCATTTAACATTTGAGAGGTTTTGCAGGATTATTATTGCATTTCACATCGCAGGGTGTTGCAATATTTCTTTAATGCAAGGCGATCACTGCATTTAACATTGCAGCAGCCTGAAAAGTCATCCTAATGCTATGCATTTGTTGCATTTAACATTTGAGAGGTTTTGCAAAATTATTGCATTTAATTTAATGCATATTACATCCATTGGGGGTAGCTAGGTGACTTTAATGCAAGGCCATCACTGCATTTAACATTGCAGCAGCCTGCAAAGTTATCCTAATGCGATGCATCAATTGCATTTAACATTTGAGAGGTTTTGCATGATTATTGCAATGATTTTATTGCATTTAACATCCCAGGGGGTTGCAATATTGCTTTAATGCAACGCCAGCGCTGCATTTAACAATGCAGCAGCCTGCAAAGTTATCCTAATGCGGTGCCTCAATTGCATTTAACATTTGAGAGGTTTTGCATGATTATTGCAATGATTTTTTAATGCATTTCACATCCCAGGGTGGTGTAATATTGCATTAATGCAACGCCATCACTGCATTTAACATTACAGCAACCGTACACCAATAAAGATCTTTCCACAGACAGCACGCGGCATTTGTTTATAACGCCCACACCAGACACCAGACACAAACCCAAACACAAACCCAAACACAGACCCAAACATAAATCCAAACAAAAACCCAAACACAGACCCAAACACAGACCCAAACACAGACCCAAACACAGACCCAAACACACACCCACACACAGACACACACACAGACACACACACAGACCCACACACATCAGACACACTTCCCGGAAGCACTTCCAAATGCCGGATAGTCTCCTCCCTGCCCTGGAGGTTCAGCTACGTGCCGGGGGTAGTAAATACAATAATAATACTATAGTAATAATAATTAATATTATTAATAATAATAAGAATTAATCAAAGATTGATTGATTGATCGATCGGTGGGTGTGTGGATGGATGTCAGGAGGGAACCGTACACCAATAAAGATTTTAATGCGTTGCATCAGTTGCATTTAACATTTGAGTGGTTTTGCATGATTATTGCAATTAATTTTATTGCATTAAACATCCCAGGAGGCTGCAATATTTCTTTAATGCAAGGCCATCACTGCATTTAACTTTGCAGCTGTCTGCAATGTTATCATAATACGATGCATTAGTTGCATTGAACATTTGAGAGATTTTGCATGATTATTACAATGATTTTAAAATGCGTTTAATACCACAGAACAGCTGCAATTTTGCTTTAATGCAAGGCCTGCGCTGTATTTAACATTGCAGGAGCCTGCAGAGTTGTTCTAATGCGTTGCATTAATTGCATTTAACATTTGAGAGGTTTTGCAAAATTATTGCAATTAATTCTATTGCATTTAACATCCCAGGGGGTTGCAATATTGCTTTAATGCAACGCCAGCGCTGCATTTAACAATGCAGCAGCCTGCAACGTTATCCTAATACGATGCATTAGTCGCATTTAACATTTGAGAGGTTTTGCAGGATTATTATTGCATTTCACATCGCAGGGTGTTGCAATATTTCTTTAATGCAAGGCAATCACTGCATTTAACATTGCAGCAGTCTGAAAAGTCATCCTAATGCGATGCATTTGTTGCATTTAACATTTGAGCGGTTTTGCAAAATTATTGCAATTAATTTAATGCATATTACATCCATTGGGGGTAGCTAGGTGACTTTAATGCAAGGCCATCACTGCATTTAACATTGCAGCAGCCTGCAAAGTTATCCTAATGCGGTGCCTCAATTGCATTTAACATTTGAGAGGTTTTGCATGATTATTGCAATGATTTTTTAATGCATTTCACATCCCAGGGTGGTGTAATATTGCATTAATGCAAGGCCATCACTGCATTTAACATTACAGCAACCGTACACCAATAAAGATCTTTCCACAGACAGCACGCGGCATTTGTTTATAACGCCCACACCAGACACCAGACACAAACCCAAACACAAACCCAAACACAGACCCAAACATAAATCCAAACAAAAACCCAAACACAGACCCAAACACAGACCCAAACACAGACCCAAACACAGACCCAAACACACACCCACACACAGACACACACACAGACACACACACAGACCCACACACATCAGACACACTTCCCGGAAGCACTTCCAAATGCCGGATAGTCTCCTCCCTGCCCTGGAGGTTCAGCTACGTGCCGGGGGTAGTAAATACAATAATAATACTATAGTAATAATAATTAATATTATTAATAATAATAAGAATTAATCAAAGATTGATTGATTGATCGATCGGTGGGTGTGTGGATGGATGTCAGGAGGGAACCGTACACCAATAAAGATTTTAATGCGTTGCATCAGTTGCATTTAACATTTGAGTGGTTTTGCATGATTATTGCAATTAATTTTATTGCATTAAACATCCCAGGAGGCTGCAATATTTCTTTAATGCAAGGCCATCACTGCATTTAACTTTGCAACAGTCTGAAATGTTATCATAATACGATGCATTAGTTGCATTGAACATTTGAGAGATTTTGCATGATTATTACAATGATTTTAATGCGTTTAATACCCCAGAACAGCTGCAATTTTGCTTTAATGCAAGGCCTGTGCTGCATTTAACATTGCAGGAGCCTGCAGAGTTGTTCTAATGCGTTGCATTAATTGCATTTAACATTTGAGAGGTTTTGCAAAATTATTGAAATTAATTTTATTGCATTTAACATCGCAGGGGGTTGCAATATTGCTTTAATGCAACACCAGCGCTGCATTTAACAATGCAGCAGCCTGCAACGTTATCCTAATACGATGCATTAGTCGCATTTAACATTTGAGAGGTTTTGCAGGATTATTATTGCATTTCACATCGCAGGGTGTTGCAATATTTCTTTAATGCAAGGCGATCACTGCATTTAACATTGCAGCAGCCTGAAAAGTCATCCTAATGCTATGCATTTGTTGCATTTAACATTTGAGAGGTTTTGCAAAATTATTGCAATTAATTTAATGCATATTACATCCATTGGGGGTAGCTAGGTGACTTTAATGCAAGGCCATCACTGCATTTAACATTGCAGCAGCCTGCAAAGTTATCCTAATGCGGTGCATCAATTGCATTTAACATTTGAGAGGTTTTGCATGATTATTGCAATGATTTTTTAATGCATTTCACATCCCAGGGTGGTGTAATATTGCATTAATGCAAGGCCATCACTGCATTTAACATTACAGCAACCGTACACCAATAAAGATCTTTCCACAGACAGCACGCGGCACTTGTTTATAACGCCCACACCAGACACCAGACACAAACCCAAACACAAACCCAAACACAGACCCAAACATAAATCCAAACACAAACCCAAACACAAACCCAAACACAGACCCAAACACAAACCCAAACACAAACCCAAACACAGACCCAAACACAGACCCAAACACAGACTCAAACACAGACCCAAACACACACTCACACACAGACACACACACAGACACACACACAGACCCACACACATCAGACACACTTCCCGGAAGCACTTCCAAATGCCGGATAGTCTCCTCCCTGCCCTGGAGGTTCAGCTACGTGCCGGGGGTAGTAAATACAATAATAATACCATAGTAATAATAATTAATATTATTAATAATAATAAGAATTAATCAAAGATTGATTGATTGATCGATCGGTGGGTGGGTGGATGGATGTCAGGAGGGAACCGTACACCAATAAAGATTTTAATGCGTTGCATCAGTTGCATTTAACATTTGAGTGGTTTTGCATGATTATTGCAATTAATTTTATTGCATTAAACATCCCAGGAGGCTGCAATATTTCTTTAATGCAAGGCCATCACTGCATTTAACTGCAGCAGTCTGCAATGTTATCATAATACGATGCATTAGTTGCATTGAACATTTGAGAGATTTTGCATGATTATTACATTGATTTTAATGCGTTTAATACCCCAGAACAGCTGCAATTTTGCTTTAATGCAAGGCCTGCGCTGTATTTAACATTGCAGGAGCCTGCAGAGTTGTTCTAATGCGTTGCATTAATTGCATTTAACATTTGAGAGGTTTTGCAAAATTATTGCAATTAATTTTATTGCATTTAACATCCAAGGGGGTTGCAATATTGCTTTAATGCAACGCCAGCGCTGCATTTAACAATGCAGCAGCCTGCAAAGTTATCCTAATACGATGCATTAGTCGCATTTAACATTTGAGAGGTTTTGCAGGATTATTATTGCATTTCACATCGCAGGGTGTTGCAATATTTCTTTAATGCAAGGCGATCACTGCATTTAACATTGCAGCAGCCTGAAATGTCATCCTAATGCGATGCATTTGTTGCATTTAACATTTGAGAGGTTTTGCAAAATTATTGCAATTAATTTAATGCATATTACATCCATTGGGGGTAGCTAGGTGACTTTAATGCAAGGCCATCACTGCATTTAACATTGCAGCAGCCTGCAAAGTTATCCTAATGCGATGCATCAATTGCATTTAACATTTGAGAGGTTTTGCATGATTATTGCAATGATTTTTTAATGCATTTCACATCCCAGGGTGGTGTAATATTGCATTAATGCAAGGCCATCACTGCATTTAACATTACAGCAACCGTACACCAATAAAGATCTTTCCACAGACAGCACGCGGCACTTGTTTATAACGCCCACACCAGACACCAGACACAAACCCAAACACAAACCCAAACACAGACCCAAACATAAATCCAAACACCAACCCAAACACAAACCCAAACACAGACCCAAACACAAATCCAAACACAGACCCAAACACAGACCCAAACACAGACCCAAACACAGACTCAAACACAGACCCAAACACACACCCACACACAGACACACACACAGACACACACACAGACCCACACACATCAGACACACTTCCCGGAAGCACTTCCAAATGCCGGATAGTCTCCTCCCTGCCCTGGAGGTTCAGCTACGTGCCGGGGGTAGTAAATACAATAATAATACCATAGTAATAATAATTAATATTATTAATAATAATAAGAATTAATCAAAGATTGATTGATTGATCGATCGGTGGGTGGGTGGATGGATGTCAGGAGGGAACCGTACACCAATAAAGATTTTAATGCGTTGCATCAGTTGCATTTAACATTTGAGTGGTTTTGCATGATTATTGCAATTAATTTTATTGCATTAAACATCCCAGGAGGCTGCAATATTTCTTTAATGCAAGGCCATCACTGCATTTAACTTTGCAGCAGTCTGCAATGTTATCATAATACGATGCATTAGTTGCATTGAACATTTGAGAGATTTTGCATGATTATTACAATGATTTTAATGCGTTTAATACCACAGAACAGCTGCAATTTTGCTTTAATGCAAGGCCTGCGCTGTATTTAACATTGCAGGAGCCTGCAGAGTTGTTCTAATGCGTTGCATTAATTGCATTTAACATTTGAGAGGTTTTGCAAAATTATTGCAATTAATTCTATTGCATTTAACATCCCAGGGGGTTGCAATATTGCTTTAATGCAACGCCAGCGCTGCATTTAACAATGCAGCAGCCTGCAACGTTATCCTAATATGATGCATTAGTCGCATTTAACATTTGAGAGGTTTTGCAGGATTATTATTGCATTTCACATCGCAGGGTGTTGCAATATTTCTTTAATGCAAGGCGATCACTGCATTTAACATTGCAGCAGTCTGAAAAGTCATCCTAATGCGATGTATTTGTTGCATTTAACATTTGAGCGGTTTTGCAAAATTATTGAAATTAATTTAATGCATATTACATCCATTGGGGGTAGCTAGGTGACTTTAATGCAAGGCCATCACTGCATTTAACATTGCAGCAGCCTGCAAAGTTATCCTAATGCGGTGCATCAATTGCATTTAACATTTGAGAGGTTTTGCATGATTATTGCAATGATTTTTTAATGCATTTCACATCCCAGGGTGGTGTAATATTGCATTAATGCAAGGCCATCACTGCATTTAACATTACAGCAACCGTACACCAATAAAGATCTTTCCACAGACAGCACGCGGCACTTGTTTATAACGCCCACACCAGACACCAGACACAAACCCAAACACAAACCCAAACACAGACCCAAACACAAACCCAAACACAGACCCAAACACAGACCCAAACACAGACCCAAACACAGACTCAAACACAGACCCAAACACACACCCACACACAGACACACACACAGACACACACACAGACACACACACAGACCCACACACATCAGACACACTTCCCGGAAGCACTTCCAAATGCCGGATAGTCTCCTCCCTGCCCTGGAGGTTCAGCTACGTGCCGGGGGTAGTAAATACAATAATAATACCATAGTAATAATAATTAATATTATTAATAATAATAAGAATTAATCAAAGATTGATTGATTGATCGATCGGTGGGTGGGTGGATAGATGTCAGGAGGGAACCGTACACCAATAAAGATTTTAATGCGTTGCATCAGTTGCATTTAACATTTGAGTGGTTTTGCATGATTATTGCAATTAATTTTATTGCATTAAACATCCCAGGAGGCTGCAATATTTCTTTAATGCAAGGCCATCACTGCATTTAACTTTGCAGCAGTCTGCAATGTTATCATAATACGATGCATTAGTTGCATTGAACATTTGAGAGATTTTGCATGATTATTACAATGATTTTAATGCGTTTAATACCCCAGAACAGCTGCAATTTTGCTTTAATGCAAGGCCTGCGCTGCATTTAACATTGCAGGAGCCTGCAGAGTTGTTCTAATGCGTTGCATTAATTGCATTTAACATTTGAGAGGTTTTGCAAAATTATTGCAATTAATTTTATTGCATTTAACATCGCAGGGGGTTGCAATATTGCTTTAATGCAACGCCAGCGCTGCATTTAACAATGCAGCAGCCTGCAAAGTTATCCTAATACGATGCATTAGTCGCATTTAACATTTGAGAGGTTTTGCAGGATTATTATTGCATTTCACATCGCAGGGTGTTGCAATATTTCTTTAATGCAAGGCGATCACTGCATTTAACATTGCAGCAGCCTGAAAAGTCATCCTAATGCGATGCATTTGTTGCATTTAACATTTGAGAGGTTTTGCAAAATTAGTGCAATTAATTTAATGCATATTACATCCATTGGGGGTAGCTAGGTGACTTTAATGCAAGGCCATCACTGCATTTAACATTGCAGCAGCCTGCAAAGTTATCCTAATGCGGTGCATCAATTGCATTTAACATTTGAGAGGTTTTGCATGATTATTGCAATGATTTTTTAATGCATTGCACATCCCAGGGTGGTGTAATATTGCATTAATGCAAGGCCATCACTGCATTTAACATTACAGCAACCGTACACCAATAAAGATCTTTCCACAGACAGCACGCGGCACTTGTTTATAACGCCCACACCAGACACCAGACACAAACCCAAACACAAACCCAAACACAGACCCAAACACAAACCCAAACACAGACCCAAACACAGACCCAAACACAGACCCAAACACAGACTCAAACACAGACCCAAACACACACCCACACACAGACACACACACAGACACACACACAGACCCACACACATCAGACACACTTCCCGGAAGCACTTCCAAATGCCAGATAGTCTCCTCCCTGCCCTGGAGGTTCAGCTACGTGCCGGGGGTAGTAAATACAATAATAATACCATAGTAATAATAATTAATATTATTAATAATAATAAGAATTAATCAAAGATTGATTGATTGATCGATCGGTGGGTGGGTGGATAGATGTCAGGAGGGAACCGTACACCAATAAAGATTTTAATGCGTTGCATCAGTTGCATTTAACATTTGAGTGGTTTTGCATGATTATTGCAATTAATTTTATTGCATTAAACATCCCAGGAGGCTGCAATATTTCTTTAATGCAAGGCCATCACTGCATTTAACTTTGCAGCAGTCTGCAATGTTATCATAATACGATGCATTAGTTGCATTGAACATTTGAGAGATTTTGCATGATTATTACAATGATTTTAATGCGTTTAATACCCCAGAACAGCTGCAATTTTGCTTTAATGCAAGGCCTGCGCTGCATTTAACATTGCAGGAGCCTGCAGAGTTGTTCTAATGCGTTGCATTAATTGCATTTAACATTTGAGAGGTTTTGCAAAATTATTGCAATTAATTTTATTGCATTTAACATCGCAGGGGGTTGCAATATTGCTTTAATGCAACGCCAGCGCTGCATTTAACAATGCAGCAGCCTGCAAAGTTATCCTAATACGATGCATTAGTCGCATTTAACATTTGAGAGGTTTTGCAGGATTATTATTGCATTTCACATCGCAGGGTGTTGCAATATTTCTTTAATGCAAGGCGATCACTGCATTTAACATTGCAGCAGCCTGAAAAGTCATCCTAATGCGATGCATTTGTTGCATTTAACATTTGAGAGGTTTTGCAAAATTAGTGCAATTAATTTAATGCATATTACATCCATTGGGGGTAGCTAGGTGACTTTAATGCAAGGCCATCACTGCATTTAACATTGCAGCAGCCTGCAAAGTTATCCTAATGCGGTGCATCAATTGCATTTAACATTTGAGAGGTTTTGCATGATTATTGCAATGATTTTTTAATGCATTTCACATCCCAGGGTGGTGTAACATTGCATTAATGCAAGGCCATCACTGCATTTAACATTACAGCAACCGTAAACCAATAAAGATCTTTCCACAGACAGCACGCGGCACTTGTTTATAACGCCCACACCAGACACCAGACACAAACCCAAACACAAACCCAAACACAAACCCAAACACAGACCCAAACATAAATCCAGACACAAACCCAAACACAGACTCAAACACAGACCCAAACACAGACCCAAACACAGACTCAAACACAGACCCAAACACACACCCACACACAGACACACACACAGACACACACACAGACCCACACACATCAGACACACACACAGACCCACACACATCAGACACACTTCCCGGAAGCACTTCCAAATGCCGGATAGTCTCCTCCCTGCCCTGGAGGTTCAGCTACGTGCCGGGGGTAGTAAATACAATAATAATACCATAGTAATAATAATTAATATTATTAATAATAATAAGAATTAATCAAAGATTGATTGATTGATCGATCGGTGGGTGTGTGGATGGATGTCAGGAGGGAACCGTACACCAATAAAGATTTTAATGCGTTGCATCAGTTGCATTTAACATTTGAGTGGTTTGCATGATTATTGCAATTAATTTTATTGCATTAAACATCCCAGGAGGCTGCAATATTTCTTTAATGCAAGGCCATCACTGCATTTAACTTTGCAGCAGTCTGCAATGTTATCATAATACGATGCATTAGTTGCATTGAACATTTGAGAGATTTTGCATGATTATTACAATGATTTTAATGCGTTTAATACCCCAGAACAGCTGCAATTTTGCTTTAATGCAAGGCCTGCGCTGTATTTAACATTGCAGGGGCCTGCAGAGTTGTTCTAATGCGTTGCATTAATTACATTTAACATTTGAGAGGTTTTGCAAAATTATTGCAATTAATTTTATTGCATTTAACATCCAAGGGGGTTGCAATATTGCTTTAATGCAACGCCAGCGCTGCATTTAACAATGCAGCAGCCTGCAAAGTTATCCTAATACGATGCATTAGTCGCATTTAACATTTGAGAGGTTTTGCAGGATTATTATTGCATTTCACATCGCAGGGTGTTGCAATATTTCTTTAATGCAAGGCGATCACTGCATTTAACATTGCAGCAGCCTGAAAAGTCATCCTAATGCGATGCATTTGTTGCATTTAACATTTGAGAGGTTTTGCAAAATTATTGCCATTAATTTAATGCATATTACATCCATTGGGGGTAGCTAGGTGACTTTAATGCAAGGCCATCACTGCATTTAACATTGCAGCAGCCTGCAAAGTTATCCTAATGCGATGCATCAATTGCATTTAACATTTGAGAGGTTTTGCATGATTATTGCAATGATTTTTTAATGCATTTCACATCCCAGGGTGGTGTAATATTGCATTAATGCAAGGCCATCACTGCATTTAACATTACAGCAACCGTACACCAATAAAGATCTTTCCACAGACAGCACGCGGCATTTGTTTATTCAAGATTCAAGATTAAAATTTCGTCACCCACAGTCCAACAATAAGAGCAATAAAATAAGCAAATTACACAACCCCAACCAACACAAAACCCCCCAAAAAGAAACATCCATCACAGTGAGTCTCCTCCAGTCCCCTCCTCACTGTGATAGAAGGCCAGAATGTCTTTTTTCTCTTCCCCTGCCGTCTTCTCCTGCGCCCACACCAGACACCAGACACAAACCCAAACACAAACCCAAACACAGACCCAAACATAAATCCAAACACAAACCCAAACACAAACCCAAACACAGACCCAAACACAAACCCAAACGCAGACCCAAACACAGACTCAAACACAGACCCAAACACACACCCACACACAGACACACAAACAGACACACACACAGACACACACACAGACCCACACACATCAGACACACTTCCCGGAAGCACTTCCAAATGCCGGATAGTCTCCTCCCTGCCCTGGAGGTTCAGCTACGTGCCGGAGGTAGTAAATACAATAATAATACCATAGTAATAATAATTAATATTATTAATAATAATAAGAATTAATCAAAGATTGATTGATTGATCGATCGGTGGGTGGGTGGATGGATGTCAGGAGGGAACCGTACACCAATAAAGATTTTAATGCGTTGCATCAGTTGCGTTTAACATTTGAGTGGTTTTGCATGATTATTGCAATTAATTTTATTGCATTAAACATCCCAGGAGGCTGCAATATTTCTTTAATGCAAGGCCATCACTGCATTTAACTTTGCAGCAGTCTGCAATGTTATCATAATACGATGCATTAGTTGCATTAAACATTTGAGAGATTTTGCATGATTATTACAATGATTTTAATGCGTTTAATACCCCAGAACAGCTGCAATTTTGCTTTAATGCAAGGCCTGCGCTGTATTTAACATTGCAGGAGCCTGCAGAGTTGTTCTAATGCGTTGCATTAATTGCATTTAACATTTGAGAGGTTTTGCAAAATTATTGCAATTAATTTTATTGCATTTAACATCCCAGGGGTTGCAATATTGCTTTAATGCAACGCCAGCGCTGCATTTAACAATGCAGCAGCCTGCAAAGTTATCCTAATACGATGCATTAGTCGCATTTAACATTTGAGAGGTTTTGAAGGATTATTATTGCATTTCACATCGCAGGGTGTTGCAATATTTCTTTAATGCAAGGCGATCACTGCATTTAACATTGCAGCAGCCTGAAAAGTCATCCTAATGCGATGCATTTGTTGCATTTAACATTTGAGAGGTTTTGCAAAATTATTGCAATTAATTTAATGCATATTACATCCATTGGGGGTAGCTAGGTGACTTTAATGCAAGGCCATCACTGCATTTAACATTGCAGCAGCCTGCAAAGTTATCCTAATGCGATGCATCAATTGCATTTAACATTTGAGAGGTTTTGCATGATTATTGCAATGATTTTTTAATGCATTTCACATCCCAGGGTGGTGTAATATTGCATTAATGCAAGGCCATCACTGCATTTAACATTACAGCAACCGTACACCAATAAAGATCTTTCCACAGACAGCACGCGGCACTTGTTTATAACGCCCACACCAGACACCAGACACAAACCCAAACACAAACCCAAACACAAACCCAAACACAGACCCAAACATAAATCCAAACACAAACCCAAACACAGACCCAAACACAGACCCAAACACAGACTCAAACACAGACCCAAACACACACCCACACACAGACACACACACAGACACACACACAGACCCACACACATCAGACACACTTCCCGGAAGCACTTCCAAATGCCGGATAGTCTCCTCCCTGCCCTGGAGGTTCAGCTACGTGCCGGGGGTATTAAATACAATAATAATACTATAGTAATAATAATTAATATTATTAATAATAATAAGAATTAATCAAAGATTGATTGATTGATTGATCGATCGGTGGGTGTGTGGATGGATGTCAGGAGGGAACCATACACCAATAAAGATTTTAATGCGTTGCATCAGTTGCATTTAACATTTGAGTGGTTTTGCATGATTATTGCAATTAATTTTATTGCATTAAACATCCCAGGAGGCTGCAATATTTCTTTAATGCAAGGCCATCACTGCATTTAACTTTGCAGCAGTCTGAAATGTTATCATAATACGATGCATTAGTTGCATTGAACATTTGAGAGATTTTGCATGATTATTACAATGATTTTAATGCGTTTAATACCCCAGAACAGCTGCAATTTTGCTTTAATGCAAGGCCTGCGCTGTATTTAACATTGCAGGAGCCTGCAGAGTTGTTCTAATGCGTTGCATTAATTGCATTTAACATTTGAGAGGTTTTGCAAAATTATTGCAATTAATTTTATTGCATTTAACATCCCAGGGGTTGCAATATTGCTTTAATGCAACGCCAGCGCTGCATTTAACAATGCAGCAGCCTGCAAAGTTATCCTAATACGATGCATTAGTCGCATTTAACATTTGAGAGGTTTTGAAGGATTATTATTGCATTTCACATCGCAGGGTGTTGCAATATTTCTTTAATGCAAGGCGATCACTGCATTTAACATTGCAGCAGCCTGAAAAGTCATCCTAATGCGATGCATTTGTTGCATTTAACATTTGAGAGGTTTTGCAAAATTATTGCAATTAATTTAATGCATATTACATCCATTGGGGGTAGCTAGGTGACTTTAATGCAAGGCCATCACTGCATTTAACATTGCAGCAGCCTGCAAAGTTATCCTAATGCGATGCATCAATTGCATTTAACATTTGAGAGGTTTTGCATGATTATTGCAATGATTTTTTAATGCATTTCACATCCCAGGGTGGTGTAATATTGCATTAATGCAAGGCCATCACTGCATTTAACATTACAGCAACCGTACACCAATAAAGATCTTTCCACAGACAGCACGCGGCACTTGTTTATAACGCCCACACCAGACACCAGACACAAACCCAAACACAAACCCAAACACAAACCCAAACACAGACCCAAACATAAATCCAAACACAAACCCAAACACAGACCCAAACACAGACCCAAACACAGACTCAAACACAGACCCAAACACACACCCACACACAGACACACACACAGACACACACACAGACCCACACACATCAGACACACTTCCCGGAAGCACTTCCAAATGCCGGATAGTCTCCTCCCTGCCCTGGAGGTTCAGCTACGTGCCGGGGGTATTAAATACAATAATAATACTATAGTAATAATAATTAATATTATTAATAATAATAAGAATTAATCAAAGATTGATTGATTGATCGATCGGTGGGTGTGTGGATGGATGTCAGGAGGGAACCGTACACCAATAAAGATTTTAATGCGTTGCATCAGTTGCATTTAACATTTGAGTGGTTTTGCATGATTATTGCAATTAATTTTATTGCATTAAACATCCCAGGAGGCTGCAATATTTCTTTAATGCAAGGCCATCACTGCATTTAACTTTGCAGCAGTCTGAAATGTTATCATAATACGATGCATTAGTTGCATTGAACATTTGAGAGATTTTGCATGATTATTACAATGATTTTAATGCGTTTAATACCCCAGAACAGCTTCAATTTTGCTTTAATGCAAGGCCTGCGCTGCATTTAACATTGCAGGAGCCTGCAAAGTTGTTCTAATGCGTTGCATTAATTGCATTTAACATTTGAGAGGTTTTGCAAAATTATTGCAATTAATTTTATTGCATTTAACATCGCAGGGGGTTGCAATATTGCTTTAATGCAACGCCAGCGCTGCATTTAACAATGCAGCAGCCTGCAAAGTTATCCTAATACGATGCATTAGTCACATTTAACATTTGAGAGGTTTTGCAGGATTATTATTGCATTTCACATCGCAGGGTGTTGCAATATTTCTTTAATGCAAGGCGATCACTGCATTTAACATTGCAGCAGCCTGAAAAGTCATCCTAATGCGATGCATTTGTTGCATTTAACATTTGAGAGGTTTTGCAAAATTATTGCAATTAATTTAATGCATATAACATCCATTGGGGGTAGCTAGGTGACTTTAATGCAAGGCGATCACTGCATTTAACATTGCAGCAGCCTGCAAAGTTATCCTAATGCGATGCATCAATTGCATTTAACATTTGAGAGGTTTTGCATGATTATTGCAACAGACCCAAACACAAACCCAAACCCAAACACAAACACAGACTCAAACACAGACCCAAACACAGACCCAAACACAAACCCAAACACAAACCCAAACACAAACCCAAACACAAACACACACACAGACCCACACACAAATATAGACACTATTACATGCCCTACCGCTCTCTCACACGTAGACCCGCATGCACACGTGCACATTTTGGGATTGAGTTTATCCTTGGATGTTCGCGTCGAGCAGCGCAGCGCAGCGTGGCCGGGAGTGTTCCCGGTGAGCGGGGCCAAGCCCTTCAGTCGGCCCGGTCGGCCCGGCTCGCCCACCGCGGATGGAGATGAGAACCGCGCCTCGGGAGCGAGGTGGGAGCCGCGAGGAACCGCAGAGTGCGAGGTGGACCGTCGGAGAGCGAGGAGCGCCGCCGAGAACGAAGGGGCGACCCGCGGTGCGGCGGCAGGCAGAAGAGAGAACTATCTGGCCAACGTTTGTAACTTTGTCGGCGTCAAAATGTGGCGACTCTTGTGTACCGCCTAGGTGAGGTCTTCTACATGATGTTACCGGGTTGTCTGCAAAACTAAGCATTTCACTCTACCTGGGTCCGTGATAATAAGGTATAACTGAATCATTGAAATTCCTGCAACCGCATACACTAACGCATACACACACACCGACTCATGTGCACAATCTCACACATTCACACTCGCATACACGTGCTAGCACACTCTTGCACGGACTCGCACACTCACACTGTCACACACAATCAATATCCAATGCGAGTCAGGCTACACCTCTGGAGAAATCTAGTTGAGTATGTCAGTTCAGTGCAGTTTATTGTCACGTGTACCGAGGTACCGTGAAAAGCTTTTGTTGCGTGCTACCCAGTCAGTGGAAACAAAATACTTCATTACAGTCGAGCCATTTACAGAGTATAGATACATGATAAGGGGATAACGTTCAGTGCGAGGTAAAGCCTGCAAAATCCGATCGAGGATAGTCCGAGGATCAACAGAGGTAGATAGTAGTTCAGCACTGCTTTCTGGTTGTGGTGGGATGATTCTGTTGCCTGATAACAGCTGGGAAGACACTGTCCCTGAAACTGGAGGTGTGCATTTTCACACCTCTGTGCATTTTACCTGATGGGACAGAGGAGAAGCATGATTGGCAAGGGTACGACTCGTCCTTGATTATGCTGCTGGCCTTGCCGAGGCGGCGTGGTTTATAAATTGAGTCAATATATGGGAGGTTGCTTTGTGTGATGGTCTGGACAATTCGCAGCAATTTCTGGCGTTCTTGTATGGAGCTGTTCCCAAACCAAGCTGTGATGCATCTTGATAAAATACTTTCTATGGTGCATCTGTCGAAGTTGGTGAGAGTTGTAGAGGGCACGCTGAACTGGCTAAGCCTGCCAAGGACATGGATGGGTGAAGTTCGGTTCGAGACCCTTCTTCAGACTGATTGTGGTGGGAAGCTGGAGAAGGCTGGAACAGCAGGACAAAGCGAGTTGAATGATGAGTGGGTGAATACCGTTTTAATAGTTAGGTGGTTGAGACCAGAGGTTAAAAGATAAAAGTTGCGAGATAAGGATTGAGCAGGTTGGAATTATAAAGAGAGAGGAGGGAATATCGGTTGAAGATGGAGGTGGAGGGGATTAACAAGTGCGAGTCCGCGTGAAGGAAGAGATAGAGCGAGGGAAGAGCGGGAAGTTGCACGTTAGTTACCTGCCATTTGCTAATGTTCATACCATTAGGTTGCAAGGTTCCCACGCGGACTATGAAGCGGCGTTCTTTCTGTTTTAATGTAACCTCTCTGGCGCTGGTGGAGGCCCAGGACAGAAAGGTCAGTGTCCGAGGGGGAGTTACAATGGCTTGCAACGGGGAGATACGGCAAGCCGTAGCAGAACGAGGGTGAGTGTTCGACAAAACGGTCGCCGAGTCTCCATTTCACCACGCCGATGTAAAGGAGGCCATACCTGGAACACCACATGCAGTAGATGAGATTAGAGGAGGTGCAGGTGAACATCTGTCTCACCTGGAAGGGCTTCTCGAGCGTGAGGGAGGGGGTTTAGGGACAGCTGTTACATCCCATGGTGGCTAACCGTTTTAACTGCACTTGCCAAGAAAGGCTTTGGAAAGAGAAGTGATGGCAAGTGATGGAGAGGTGAGGAAATGGATAGAGAAATAGGTCGTACAAAGATAAAAGGGAGAGATAGGGGAGAAGACGAATGAAGAGGTGGAGGGAGAGTGAACGATCAAAGGGAGAGTGGGAAAAATGAGGAGAGAGGGGAGTTCAGAGCGAGTGGGTTGGCAAAAGGGGGAGAGGGAAGCATTAGAGAGATACAGGGAGAAGGAGGGAGAGATGCAGTAAGAGTGGGAGGGGAGAGAGGTTGGCAGAGAGCGGTCGGCACAGAGAGGGAGAATAGAGAGTGTAGGGGCGAGAATAACAGTTCAGAGAGAGAATAGCAGTAAATATGGAGAGAGAGAAAGAGAGGAGGGAGAGATGTTGCATCATTCGCCGTGTGTTCTACTTTTAAGACAATTCTGAGACGGCAATGGTTCTGTTCACTGAGTGTCGTGAGTCTTTGGGTCGTTCCTCCTCAGAGGTGATGAAGGTAGAGAATGTTGTTGTCCCAAGGCAAAGCCAGATCCATTCCAGGCAAGCAAGGACTAAATGCTTACTAGGGGTCGCCGGGAGTGTGGGGTTGAGGTTACAATCAGTTAAGCCGCGATCACATTGAGTGTTAAAACAGAGTGGACGGGCCATTTTAGTCTGATGTGATCTGTTGAACTAATTCATCACGCTGACAAAGGCTGTCTAGTCCACCTTTAAACTGGGCACCAGAAGCATTGAGACGGCCCCTTAAATTTGGGATTGCCTTGCTGAGTGAAGGAAATCAGATAAACAACACGAGGTGGAGAGTTGGACCAGATGGAGTTTGAACCAATATCCCCTTTGCTGGAAAAATGCCGCTCCCAATTTCCATCCCCAGTATCGCCACAATTCCCAGTCTTTGGAGTTTCTCAATTAATTCCCTGAATAAATCACGACCTGTCTCAGCAGGGATTTCACTTGGCTGATGTCATCTGTTTGCGAATCATTTCAAAAGCTCTATTTTTAATTCTGTTGAAACTTCACTGTCCCGGTGGAGACGGAAAATGGTATAAAATCTCCAGGAATGTTCTGCCCCGGCATTTCATTCCGAGAGATTACCGGTAGTTCACGGGGACACGTTGCTGGTCAGAGAACATGTGGGAAAAGCTTCTGGAATATTACGCCGTGCAGAAAATCTTGTACGTGATCATTGCTGCCGTTGGAGTCCCTGGTAAGTGAACAGAACAATTCAAGATTTATAACTCCGTCCGTTAACCAGTGTTTTTGACCTGATTCTGATCGTGTTACAATATTCCCAACTGATGATCGTTGTGGAAGAATGTGTAGATTATATCAATCCACTCAGTGAAATATTTTTGAATTAACGCTGTGATTTTTCTCATTTTCAGACAGCCGAAACTAACCCTCTCTTTCTCCCACTGCCAGGACCCACTAGAATGTTGTTCTTGCCTTCAGTGGGACCTTGCCCAGAGTTGTCCCAGTGCTCGGGACAGGCAGCTCTCCGGGACGGTGTGACTGGGAGAGGTTTACATTGTGAAGTTCACTGTGTCTGAGTTATTGATCAGAGTGAACACCCGCTCCTGTGGACACGTCTCGCTGTGGAGTCTGTCACAGTCGGATTCCTCCACCTGTTGGTCAATAATTGGATCGATCTCCTGAACCAGTGGCCGCGGATCTACCGGCGTGTGTTGTTACCGAACTGAGGAATGAATCCATTAACGGAGCCACTCTGCTGCCGGATCCTAAGTTGTCGCTGCCTTCCCTCTGGAACCCTCCTCGTCCCCATCAGATGCCGAGTTCCCAGAGCCCTGGTTAAACGCGGCCGGTCACGGTTAAGTCTGTGAATCCGGCCCCATCAGAGACTGTGAGCGGGGTTAACTGTAGACAGGACCATTCCGCCTATTGTAGCGGGCGGCTGCTCGTTCCCTCCCCGCCCTTTACCCCGCCCGTCGCCTTATCTCCTCTCCCCTGAAGCAGGCAGGTCGGGCACAGTCGGAGCCGGGTCTGACATTGTTAAACCTGCAGCCGCGCACCGACTCCAACACTCCTGATCTCCAGCTGAAAGTGGAGCCGGTGTTCAGCCCCGGAGACCGTGTTCAGTAATGCCCAGTGCCCGCTCCCCTTCTCTTTCCGCAGTGAATTTAGTGGCGATTGTGATCCTGTCCCGGGGAAAGTGCGGCCTCTCCACCTGCACCACTCGCTACCTGGTGGCCATGGCAGCGGCCGATCTACTCACCCTGATCACTGAGGTCATTTTGTCTCGGATCCGAACCCATTACTTTTATTGGAGTTTCCTGTCCATCACCCCTGTGTGCAGTGTTAACACTGTACTGAGGACTGCAGCTAGAGACTGTTCTGTCTGGTTCACCGTCACTTTCACCTTTGATCGCTTTGTCGCCATTTGTTGCCAGAAGCTGAAAACTAAATATTGCACCGGGAAAACTGCGGCTGCGGTTCTCGCAACAGCCGGCGTTCTGCAGTGTCTGAAAAACGTTCCCCGCTACTTCACAAGTGAACCCCGGATGGTCATCGACAATGTCCCGTGGTTCTGTTACATCGTGGACAGTTATTACACTGACCCCGGGTGGGTGGCATTTGACTGGATCGACACAGTTTTAACTCCGTTCCTCCCTTTCGCTGTGATCCTGCTGCTCAACGCTCTGACAGTCCGGCACATTTTAGTGGCCAGTCGGGTCCGTCAGGGGCTGAGGGGTGAGAGCAAGGGGAGAAGCGCAGTGACCCGGAGATGGAGAGCAGGAGGAGGTCTGTGGTTTTACTCTTCACCATCTCCGGCAGCTTCATCCTCCTGTGGCTGACGTATGTTGTAAACGTCGTCTATTATCAGATCACAGGGAATGGGAATGATATGAATGATTCCCAATATATCTTTATCTACGTCGGGTATTTGCTGAGTAATCTCAGCTGCTGCACC
>NW_027601606.1:0-5956 GCF_053455715.1 Rhinoraja longicauda
GTTCTATCATATCATATCGTCTCACATCGTAGGGTCCCCTGATATATTCTCCTTTTCCTAGATGTGGACAATGAGATTGAGGATATTGACTGAAGCTCCGATGTCTTCTCCTGAGACCTTCTTGAGTATTTGAGTTGACACATGGCCTTTTCAACTTCTCTTAGTCAGGAGAGGGAGCAGGATTGGCCCAGGGAGGTTACTCTGGGGTGGAGCCAGGTGTGCCAGTCCAAGGATAGAAGAAGTGTACAATACATTCGTTCAGGTGGGGATTGACTACACTACTCTTGACGAGTCCGCGCCCGGTCTTGGCTCTTCCTGGGTGAGGTCTTTCTCTTTGGGCTGCACTTGGCTGAGACAACGCTGAAGAAGCCATTCACGTCGTCAATAAGTGCAAACACATAGTGAAATTATTTTCTTACATACAATCCAGTAAAGTATTGCCATACCTCAACACAATCCCAGATTAGCAAAGTGTACAGAAGTAGTCCACTGAGACTGTATGCAAAGGAGCTAAGTCTGTGCTCTGGGTCTTTTCATATTTTATTTTCATATTTCAGATACAGCGCAGAAACAGGCCTTTTCGGCCCACCACGAAGTCCGCACCGCCCAGCGATCCCCGCACATTAACACTATCCTACACACACTAGGGACAATTTTTTACATTTACCCAGTCAATTAACCTACATACCTGTACGTCTTCGAAGATCTCGGAGAAAACCCTCGCAGGTCACGGGGAGAATGTACAAACTCCTTACAGTACAGCACCCGTAGTCAGGATCGAACCTGAGTCTCCGGCGCTGCATTCGCTGTAAGGCAGCAACTCTACCGCTGCGCCACCGTGCCGTGCTGGTCTTATGACCATCGCCCAGTCCAGGCAAGCCCCAGGCATCGCCTTCCTTTGATGTCTGGATCGACCAGTGAACCTACGTTCCTCTCCTCACCTGTCCACCTTTGTGCCCGGGGAGCACCTCCCGCAGCCAACCTTGGGGAACGGTAGGACAGATCCCGAGTCCCTGTCCTACCAGCCTTGGTCCTCGCATCCATCATCACCAGCTCCATTTTATCGTGTCTCTGATCTTTGGGGGATGAGCAGGTGTTGGCTCGATGACTTCCTCCCTACACTCCACGGCCCGCCGGGTCTTTTGTGCATTCAGCTGCGTGGCTCGCTGGGTCTTTTGTGCTGTGCAATTATGCTGACATTAAACAAAAACATTTGACGCTGTTAAAACCCACCTGGTTTTCTATTTCCCAAGTTTGCAGAAGAGGGATTACTCAAACTATTCTGTAATTTGCCTCTTTGCGTCCATTTTCTTTCAAAATGCAATCATCAGAGTTGAAGTTTACATTAGGCATGATCTCAGGGTACATGTTGGAACTATGCACATTGCAGACTTTGGAGACTTTATTTGTGTACTGTGGAAGAGATGAGTACAACACCAATGAATAATCATCCTTATTGTGAAGACATCTGTACTGTAATATTATATCTGGGTGATATATTCTGAAGTGAGGTGAATCATTTTACGAAGGTATTTATTCACAAAATGCTGGAGTAACTCAGGTCAGGCGGCATCTTTAGAGAGAAGGAATGGGTGACGTTTCGGGTTGAGACCCTTCTTCAGACTGATGTCAGGGGGCGGGACAAAGGAAGGATATAGGTGGAGACAGGAAGATAGAGGGAGAACTGGGAAGGGGAAGGGAAGAGAGGGACAGAGGAATTATCTAAAGTTGGAGAAGTCAATGTTCATACTGCTGGGCTGCAAGCTGCCCAAGCGAAATATGAGGTGCTGTTCCTCCAATTTCCGGTGGGTCTCACTATGGCACTGGAGGAGGCCCATGACAGAAAGGTCAGATTGGGAGTGGAAGGGGGAGTTGAAGTGCTCAGCCACCGGAAGACCAGGTCGGTTAAGGCGGACTGAGCGAAGGTGTTGAGCGAAACGATCGCCGAGCCTGCGTTTGGTTTCACCAATGTAAAGAAGTTGATATTTAGAGCAGCGGATACAATAGATGTGGTTGGAGGAGGTGCAGGTGAACCTCTGTCTCACCTGAAAAGACTGTTTGGGTCCTTGGATGGAGTTGAGAGGGGAGGTAAAGGGACAGATGTTGCATCTCCTGTGGTTGCAGGGAAAAGTGCCCGGGGATGGGGTGGTTTGGGTAGGAAGGGATGAGTGGATCAGGGTCTCTGTGGAATGCAGAAAGGGGAGGGGATGGGAAGATGTGGCCAGTAGTGGGGTCCCGTTGGAGGTGAATCATTTTACGCATTGTTTGATGTTTCTAGCAACACATCTCTCCATCCTTTAAATGAAGTTTTGAAATTAGTAAGAATTTTTTTTGAATTAAATTTTAATCATTTTTAGCACTGCTTTTGAATCGAGGAAAATTTATTGCATTTTCAAAAAATATATTACATTATTTCAGATGTGTCTTCATTTAAAATTCCCAAGAACATTTTTCAAATAACAATGTAAAGAGCAGAGTGCAACAGAGCACCAAAATGTATTTGGAGAGGGCGTTGAAAATCCAAAACATGAACCGAGACTGCTGAAAATGCTCAGCAGGTTAGGCAGCATCACTGGGGACAGAAACAGAGTCTACCTTTCAGGGCAAGGACTCTTCATCAGTTCTGGAAAAGGCAGAAAATAAGTGTTCTAGCATCTGCAGTTTTTTTGCTCCATTAAACTAATCAATCCACTGCCACATCTCTTCCAGTCACCTTCAAATTTTGTCCCTATCACCAATTCGATTACTGTCTCTCTTTTACCATGGTCCACATTGATTTACATTTTGCTTCTCATCTTTATTCATTTTTCCAGTTCTGGTGAATAGTCCTTGACCCACAATATTAACTTTGTTTCTCTCTCCACTGATGCTGTTGAGTGCTTCCAGCATTTACTGCTTTTGTTGTAACAATATGTGTTATATATGGAACGATTTAAAATAAAATAACGCTGTAAATGCTGAAACCTTAATGTAAGGGTGATTGAGAATGAATAGAAAGTGCTCTGAAGAATATTTTGCACACCTACAAATCTAGTGAATTTGTAGAATTATGTTGGCAGAAGATTAATGTGCCATATATTTTAATTGGAGAAAATAACAATGATATGATAGTATATAAAGGATAGGGTTTGCTTCACTGATTGCTCTTTTGTAAATTTTTCATGAGTGCTACAACACTGATAGCTCTTTACATGAAAAATTTATTACACTGTTACCGGGATACACACATTAATGAATTGATACTTGGGTGTCAATTTAACATCATGGAAGCTAAAATTAAATATCTAATGTTTCACATCATTTCACGGCAGCACAAATGAAACTGGATAAAATATTATAGTTAGATTTATTATTTTATCACCAAAACTGTACAAAAAAAGAAAATCTACTTTTCATTGTACCTCAGTACACATGACAATAATAAACCTAAACCTAAACATCATTTTCTGATTTGTATATTTCTGGAATGAATATTTTCCACCCTTTGAGGTTCCTAATGTTAACAATGTTACTTTGCCGTATCATGAGTTTCTATACAGCTGGGAATTAAACATTTGGATCACAACTATCAGCCTGCTTTATGCACATTCTCAATGCAGACTTTGGCATCTTTTCCCACCTAGTTTCTTGGCCACCTTTGTAGAATACATATTGATAAATACTATATTTAAACTATTATAACTGGGTTGAGAGCAGATGAAATTTGTTTTTGTACATTAACATCCCAAACTCCAAGAAAATCTAGGTTCCTGCTTCATTGTAAAAATTGAACTTTGAATTCTTTCATATCACGGTGGACACTTGGACAATGACCAAATGAGATGGGGGCTGGGGGGTCGTGATCTTGCTTAAACCATAAATATTGACCTGAAAACTGAGAAAAATTCAGTGGCACGCTGGCGCAGCGGTTGAGTTGCTGCCTTACAGTGTCAGAGAGCCTGGTTCTATCCTGACTACATGTACTTTCTGTACAGAGTTTGTACCTTCTCTTCATGACCGCACGGGTTCTCTTCAGTTTCCTCCCACATTCCAAAGATGTACAGGTTTGTAGGTTAATATTGTAAAGTGTAATATTGTAAATAGTGTGTAGGATAGTGCTAGTGTACGTGGATCGCTGGTCGGCATGGACTTGATGGGCTGAAGGACTTGTTTCCATGCTGTATCTCTAAACTAAACTGAAATCACATCCCGGTACAGAATAGACCAACTACCACCCTGAAAAGTTTTCTAAAACGTCAGACTGAATTCAATTCAAATTATTACCCTGAATAATTTGAATTGAGTCCAGTCTGATCTTTTAGAAAACTTTCAATTTTCTGGACCAGCTAAGTGGTTCATTGCTAGTTTGTGCTGAGTTAAAGCAAATCTTATCGCAAGGTGATGTTTAAGATGAGCTCTGCTACTCTCTCAGGAGAATGCTTTAGATCCCATGGAAATGTTCTGAAGAAGTGCAGAGGAGTTTTTCCTCAGTGTTCAGACCAATGTTTATGGTTTAATCAAGACTACGACCCCCGCCCCCCATCTCATTCTGTCATTGTGCAGATTCTATTTTTCCAAGCCGTCATGTAAATATTGGGAAGTAATAAACAAACATTTACACAGTTCAGCAATGCTACATTTCAATCATTGACTAAGTGCACAGGATTCCAGGAGGGGCAAATTAAAAATAAATAATAATGCAAAAGTAATTTGATAGAACTTTCTGGGAATTAGTCTTATTTTTATTGTCCCTTCCCAGCAACTAATGATTTATTTAGCCTAGAATCTGAAAAATAAATAAGCAATCCCATTACTGGTCCTAAGATTAAAGAGATACTCTGTTATGCCAGTGTTTCCAGAGAGATTTGCATGGCCTTATTGCATTTTCACTTGTCACCTCCCTCATTGGTGTCCAGTTCTCCACAGAATGCTGTGTATTTTGGCTTCCTGTGTTGCACTGATGATTATCAGGTCACAGTAAATCAAAGGTTTTTTTTCTCTGAGACCTCATTGAACCTTTATGAAAGTGGACGAATTTGCTGAAAATGTAATTGTGTGCAAAAGAAAATCCGTGTTGTTAAATATGTGCACATGGCCTGGGAGGGCAGTGAGGAAAAGCGACTATTGAATGCAAATCACATTTGCTAATTGATCAATGTAAACCACTTTGTGAAAATTGGAACCTGCATCAGCATTGTGTTTACACATTAATTGTCTATTTAACTTGACACAAAAATTATGTTCAGTAATCTGCAGAATAAGTATATTTATCAATCCCAAAATTTGCAAAGGAACATCAATCAACCTTTTGCTAGGAAAGTGGCAAATGAAGATACATATCTGCTTCCTTCAAGCTGTGAACTTCTTATGTCCATGAGAAATATTATTTGAATTATAAAATGCCATGATATTTGAACGTGAGTAGTTACAATGAATTTAAAGCTCCTGGGAGTATTTTAAATGCTATAATCCTCACATGTAACAAATCTGTTTAAATTTGTGGTTATTGTTCATGAAGACCATGACATCTAGTCACTGATGTTGCTATGTTTGTACAGATGACTGATTAGACCAATCTGGGCATGAAAATTCCCCCACACCAGTGACAAAGGTGTATGGATGTTGTAGCATCAGTAGTTCTTGATTCTGAGGTTTTTTAATAGCTATTAATTATTACAGAATTAGATTACTTTTTCTTCAAGTAACATTATTAGTGATTAGTAGATTGGCGGTAGCGCAGCGGTAGAGTTGCTGCTTTACAGCGAATGCAGCGCCGTCGACTCAGGTTCGATCCTGACTACGGGTGCTGCACTGTAAGGAGTTTGTACGTTCTCCCCGTGACCTGCGTGGGTTTTCTCCGAGATCTTCGGTTTCCTCCCACACTCCAAAGACGTACAGGTATGTAGGTTAATTGGCTGGGTAAATGTAAAAATTGTCCCTAGTGGGTGTAGGATAGTGTTAATGTGCGGGGATCACT
>NW_027601606.1:6456-13956 GCF_053455715.1 Rhinoraja longicauda
AATATATTTAAAGATTGTAACTCAACACTTAGATGTCAGCACAGGGGCAATGCTTAGCTTACACGTTTTAGATATTTTTCTAAAAAAGTATCTTAACTAAACATGCATGCACAAATGGAAATTGGATTGCTTTGCACATTTTTCAGTGCTGTGCAAACCAGAATTGTTGTAAACCATAGTAAATCATTCTGCAGAGAAGACATACCACTCACAAAACTGAGCCAGGCACTTTCTCCAGGCAGTATGTAGAAACAAGGAACTGCAGATGCTGGTTTATACCAAAGATAGACACAAAGTGCTGGAGTAACTCAGCAGATAAGGCAGCATCTCTTGAGAAAAAGGATAGGTAATGTTTTGGGTCAGGACCCTTCTTCAGACTGTACATAGGGGGTGGTGGCAGGTGAATGGTTGGAGGTTCGAAAAGACCAGGACCAATCAGTGCCAGCCACAAATGCCCTCAGGTAGGGTGGTGCCTGTTTCGCCCATTGTGGCTGGGGAGGGTGAAGGGGAAGGGAGTAAGTAGGTGACTTAAAATGAGAGAATCCTGGCATCCATACCACTGCATCTAATGGCATGCCAGTTGAAGACTTTTTGGTCTGAAATGGATCTCCCAGGTCCAGAAAATGACTGTCATGTGGCAATCTCAATGAAACATGGTGTAGGAAAAGCTTTGATTCTGAATACTGTACATCAAAGTTGGAGTGGCTGAGAAACATTCCCACTAGGACACAAGAAGATTACAATCATGTGCCTTTTTCATGGAAGAATATACCAACAGACTCTGCCTATACAGAAGAGTTGATGTCCAAGCTTTAAAAGTACACTATTTCACAGATACACTGCATAGCTGGTGTGTACTGGGAGAAGACAAATTTCTACCCTGAAGAATCTCAATATTTTAAATAAAGGTTCTTTCTAGAAAGCATAAATACAGAAAAACATGCATTCCTTGTTTGCATAATAACTGTACATTCAGTGAGACTAGTTTTCAAGGTGAACTTACCATTTGCATCTTCTTTTTTAACTCCAGATTTGCCTCCTTATATGTTTTTGAGGTAGCATTAAGGTAGTATATGCCTAAACTGCAATTGAAACACAAGTAGAAAGGCAATCAAATGTCTTAGTGCTGAATGAATATCGAGCACATAGTACAAGTTCATCTTTAAACATAATATACATATAAGCAGATTGCTCTTTGTTCAAAATTACAGTTAAGATATGACAACACTGATTTTTGTCATATTGAGTGATCAGTCAATAACCGAGAGCAACTGAGGCTGGGAAAAGGATTATTTAAAATTATGTTTCTAAACATTTTACTGAGAGCAAAATAAAGATTAGAATATTCAGTTGTGCTTGAATTTGAAATGCAAACAAACCTATTTAAACATTTTTTAAATATGTACGTTGAAATGCTTATCTGAGAACCAGTGAAAATAAACCAGTAAAAGCACACCATTAAAAACTCACTCATACCTCATGCAAAAATCTGTGATTGTTTTTTTGCATAGGAATAGTTCATAAATACCAGATATTTTCACCCGCTTATTGATTTCTCTTGAGCATGATGAGGACATTTTCAATGAGGAAATCACTAATTTCATCAGCCAGAGGATGGTCAATCTGTGGACTTCATTGCCACAGATGCTGTGGAGGCTGTTATTGGGTATTTTTTTATGGTGGAGATTGATAGGATCTTAATTAGTAAGGGTGTCAAAAGGAGAAGACAAGAGAATGGGATTGAAAGTGAAAATATAGATCAACCATGATCGAATGGTGGAGCATACTCAATTGGCCAAATGGCCTAATGGTGCTCCTATCTCTTATGAACTTATGAAAAGATCATGGTTCCAAATTTCGTCAATAGATCTTGCCTGTTCCATATTTCTTGTTGCTTCATAATTTACTTTTCTTATAACCTATTAAAGCTAAATAAAAAGAATGATGCTCCTTTTATGGCGAGTGCACATTACAATTTTCATTGGGCTAAATTAGATTTAATTTTAATCTCTGTGTCCACAATGAGGTCACTGGTAAAAGGAATGAAAGAAAATGCTTGCCGCGGATCCATTTTCCTCTCCCAAATATCCCTGTTCATTCCAATTATGGAATCTAAAAAGCGCATCTTATGGAACATTAAATATGGTTTGGATTGAGCTCACTGTGGAGTGCTCTCACTCAAGTAGTTTATCACTTTCCGAGGTTGCAAAAAATTGTCCGTTGATTATTTACTGGAAACAAGATTGCAGTACCTAACTATCCATGAAGCAACTACATTACTATTAATGTTTCTGTAATGCATTCTCTTATAATTCTTTCTTGCAATTATTAGATGTCATATTGGCACAGGTTCACCTATGTAAATCCAAATATATTGAAAGAGGCTTATTGAGGGAAATCCAGTAAAGTTATTGTTTAGTCAAATGCTTTGTGCTAATCACTTTGTCTTGAGAGCATATTTTCTTAAGTACCAATTAATAGCATCTTTTTTTTTGCTATGGGTAATTAGTTGTCATAACTACTTCTTGTACAGGTACCATTAGGCAATATAATAGTAGTAGCATAATAAAAAGTACTAATGATCATTCATTTATGGACAGTCTGATATATTTATTTATAAACCACTTTCTTTCTAGTCTTCTACTAAGATAGTTTCAAAGAAGGAATAGATGTTTTGGTTCCTGCAAATCAATGAGGTGCTGCATCCTGCATCAGGCCTGTCTTGTTCTGTGAGGTGTATGCGCTGGGAATCTCAGCAAGATAAAGCTTCTCCATGGACTCCATGCTTGGTTCACTGGCAGACCAGACAAATGTAATGCCATCTATCATTTAGTAACTTTGGGAGTTCTGTGCATGGCAATATATGCACAGAAGTCCCATTTAAAAGGCCTGTTTCCAACTGCCATTAACATTCCAACAATTAGAGGATTTGGTTTTGTTGAAGAGAAAATTAAACTTACACCATCAGTAAGATCCCGGGCAGAATCAACCCTGGATTTGAAGCATAACTGAAGAGTTTTCCAACAAATGCCGGGAAATCATACTGAATGGTTTCCATAATAACCTCAAACATTTTAGCCTTCCCACTGTAAGAAAAAAGGCAAAGAGTTAAATTGCAACGTGATCTAAATAGTAAGGTCTAAGTAAACATTACACATTAATGACAAATAATTTGTGTTCCTTATTAATTTTTATCATTAAACTTTAGACTGCCCATCTGTTCCATGCAACAAAACATTTATGTGGAAATAAGCATAATGTTACAGGTGCAGTCATAGCATGGTATTCAGTAGGAAAGCTCACTCCTGGGCAATGAGGAACAGTCACACAGGACTGCAGCACAGGGTTTTGTACGGGTTCCTTTTCAAAGCAATTCCCAGCTACATTCCATACGTTGGACCCATTAATGGGAAGTTATTTGTATCTATTTCAAGAAAGTGCAGGTATAGAAGTTCATAAGTGATAGGAGCAGAGTTAGGCCATTCGGCCCATCAAGTCTACTCTGCCATTCAATCATGGTTGATCTATCCTTCCCTCTCAACATTCTCGTGCCTTCTCCCCATAACCCCTGACGCCCGTGCTAATCAAGGATCTATCTATCTCTGCCTTAAAAATATCTGTTGCCGTTATGCGTGACTGTAAGACTGTGACTACCTAGACAGGTGGTTTAGGAGAATTCTGAGGATATCTTAATGTCTTAAACTGGAGTGCAGAGAAGATTTAGGTTTAGGTTTTTTTTTGCAATTGTCACGTGCACTGAGGTACAGTGAAAAGCTTTTTTTTCATGCTATCCAATCAGGTCAGATAATACTATACATAAATACTGTCAAGTCAAACTCGTACAAAAGATAAAGCAAAGGGGAAGATACAGAGTGCAGAATTAGTTCTCAGCATTGTAGTGCGTCAGTTCCACAAAGTCTGATTTATGTAATGGGGTAGATGTGAATCGGACAAGACCCTAGTGTATAGAAGTACCATTCAGAAGCTTGATAATAGAGGGGAAGAGAATGTTGACAGGACCTCAGGGCCTAAGCTACAGGGAGAGATTGGGCAGACAGTGACTTAATTCCCTGGACTGCAGGAGGCTGCATCTTACCTCAATGAGGTGTATAAAATCATGAGGGAATAGATAGGTTGAATTAATAAATTATTTTATACAGGGAAGGGGACTCAAGAGCCATAGGTTAAAGGTGAGAGGGGAAAGGCTTAGTAAGAAACTGAAGGGCATTTTTTTCTTACCGAGGTTGGTGGTTATATAGAACATACTGCCAGAGGAAGTAGTTGAGGCAGGTTCTATTACAACATTTAAAAGACACTTGGATATGTACATGGATAGGAAGGATTTAAAGGAATAGGGGCCAAATGTGGAGAAATGGGACTTCCTTAGATGGGGCATCTTGGTCCGCATGGACCTGTTGTGCTGATGGCCCTGTTTCCGTGCTCTATGACTATGGCTCCATCTTAAGAGTATTCACTTGTAATTACTGATGAGTGAGGTTATTTTCCCTAGGGAGTGCTAAAAGCAGAATGTGTCAAGAACCCTAAGGAGAGACAAGAACAGAAGTGAATTAATCAGGGATAGAAAAACAGTCAATACCTACCAGAACCTGTGTGAAACCTTTTGAACTACGACTATACACTCCAGAACGAAGGTCATCCAACCACGTAGTAAAGGTGCAGTATGCAGATGACACTTGCATTTGCACATGCTTAAAGGCTGAGCTCCAAGACATCATCAATTTGCTCATTTAATGAAGCACTTGAGAGGATGGACCTTACACTCAACCTCTGCAAGACAGTCCTTTACCAATCTGCCCCTGCTGAGCCACACTGCCTTCTGGCAATAAATGGTCACAACAAGACCCTGGAAAATGTCAAACACTACCCAGGGAAATACTCTCTGTGAACGCAGGTATTGATGATAGAATTGGTTGGATATTACACTTGTGTAAAGATCCAAGGAAATAAATCCATCCCTCTGGGTTGTGTTGATCATTGAAAATGTTCAGTAGTGCCTAGAAATGTCAGAAGGAGTAACAGAAGTGTGGAATTGACTATTAAGGATTTTGTACTCATGGCCTATAATCAGTTTCCCATCGAGGCAGTTGCTGACTTTCCTGGTCATAAAAGCATTTGGGTAAGTAATGATTAGAGTCAATGGCTGACTGGTTTGATGGAAGCCAGTGATGTCAGGAGAACCCAATGCTCAAGGTATCATCCATTCCTGACTGAAATTAAATTAGATGAAAGGGTTTATTCACAAATATAATGCCAGTGTGCCCTCAGTGATGCAGCTGTGAGCAGAAGATTGTGAGATATCACAGGGATCTGTTGAATTGACTTAGAAAGATCATGTACAACAAAGTAGAGAGTCAATATGAGGGGCTTGACCTGTACCAAGGTGGCAGTGAAGCAAAAGAACATGGTGGTCTACCATCCTGCAGAATGTCATGTACCTCAATGACAAAAGTCTTGAAAACATGAGCCTATGCACACATTATTCATCAGAGGGATCATGGTGTCACTGAAAACAATGGCAATACGCCATTTTTATTGATGGGCATAACTTTACCCAGATCGAAAGGTCCCCAATCCACCCTAAGTGAACAACCATGATCCAGCTATGGAATGTTGCAAGCAGTGTCATGACTGAGGAATGGGCATCGCAACGGTTAACAGCTGAAGACGGGTCCCAACCCGAAACATCACCTATCCAAGTTCACCAGAAATGCCGCCTGACCCGCTGGGTTACTATAGTTTTTTTGTTTCTTTCCTTGGTAAACCAGCATCTGCAGTTCCTTGTTTCTACAAGAACACTTCCTGCTTTTGGAATTAGAAAGGAGCTGTCATGGATGAACGGGCCCGTGCACTTCTGTTCTATTTTTTCACATTGGGCAATGCATCATAAGGCTGTCAAAGAAACTGCCGATCACTGGATGTGTAATTTCTGTGGGAGTTTCTTTCAGCAGGATTACTGCAGTCAGTGAAGGCAGCTGATCATGTCTTCACAAAAGTAATAAGAATGGGCGATAAATTATAGGCATGCCAGTAATATATGCATCCAATAAATTAATAAAAACTGATATGTAGCATAGGTAATCAAGAATCTGAGCAACCTAATCCCATATTACAGCACCAGGTCACAGCTTTCAAGCACACGTCCAAGTATCCATCTATTATGTGATGATGTGGCGTTATATGGAGTACCCAAATTGCAGCCTAACTGGTGTTAAGAATAAGGGGTAGGCCATTTAGAACTGAGATGAGGAATGACTTTTTCAGTCAGAGAGTTGTGAATCTGTGGAATTCTCTGCCTCAGAAGGCAGTGGAGGCCAATTCTCTGAATGCATTCAAGAGAGAGCTGGATAGAGCTCTTAAGGATAGCGGAGTCAGGGGGTATGGGGAGAAGGCAGGAATGGGGTACTGATTGAGAATGATCAGCCATGGTCACATTGAATGGCGGTGCTGGCTTGAAGGGCCGAATGGCCTCCTCCTGCACCTATTGTCTATTGTGTTGCCTTGTAGATCTAGGAAAATCTTCCTGTTCCTAAAAAACTATATCTAATGTAGGGAAATGTCCTGTATGTATTTTTAACAATCTTATTCACTTTTCTAATATGGATAAAGATCTCTGGACATCCCCCCAAAAGTAACTTTGCTGGTCCACAACGCTCAATATTTTGCCATTTATTGCATATTCTCTTGCTGTGATGTACCACCTCACTGATTTTTGGGGTAAATTTCATTCCCCAGTTTTCAACCCAGCTGACCAGACCATCTATATCTTCTTAAAGTTTCCTCATATCCAACCATTAAGTAATTTGATTTCATCTGCAAACATATTTTCTCCCACCCCTTCTAGATCAGTCTAAATCATTGTCACATTAGCCAAGTACTGAGCTGTTATGGAAACCCACAGGTGAAAGCCTTCCTGACTCCAATATTCTATATTTTAATAATAGCCTAGAATATGAATTTTGTCTTTGCTGCATGGGTAGTCATGTGGCAGAGTAGATCGACCCCTTATTAGAGCACCTGTTTTGTTTATTTTTTGATTGGCCATGCTGTAATTATATCCGACTCCCAGTGAAGTAAACAAAGAATCTAATTGCAGTCTGACAAGTTCACAATATGAACATAGGAATAAATGGTTCTAACGATTATAGTTGAAAGGAAAGTGTAGGCAAAAGCTAGATTTTTCTATTAATATATTGCTCTTTTGTGACTTTGATCTTGGCAAGTCAAATATGAATCAGAGTTTTGAACTTTTGAGATAAACATTAACTGAGCAAGTATACCCGATGTCTGTGGATGTGAAAGTACAGTTCATTCTGTGTTAGACGTTAGACAATAGACAATAGGTGCAGGAGTAGGCTCTTCGAGCCAGCACCGCCATTCAATGTGATCATGGCTGATCATCCACAATCAGTACCCCGTTCCTGCCCTCTCCCCATACCCCCTGACACCGCTATCGTTAAGAGCTCTATCCAACTCTCACTT